>NW_023339785.1:20645098-20664995 GCF_004916995.1 Morone saxatilis | reverse complement strand
CAGGTTCTCGCTCCAGGGTTGTGCCTGTTGTCCCAGTTGGAGGTTGCTCTTCCAGTTTGAGCCAGCTCTAGACGAGGCTCTGCCCAGGCTGAGTCTGTCCAGCTGAGTCTGCTCCAGCTGAATCTGCTCCAGTGGAGGTTGCTCCAGCTGAGTCTGCTCCAGCTGAGTCTGGACTAGACGAGTCTGCTCCAGTGGAGTCTGCTTCAGCAGAGTCAGCTGAAGTCGAGTCGGCTCCAGCAGAGTCAGCTGAAGTCGAGTCGGCTCCTTCCTCTGAAGAACTACCTGCTCCAAAGTCCTCAGACGAACCAGCAGGTACCAGAAATGTTCTGCCCCATATTGTAGAAAGTGTACTAGCAATGAATCTGCTTCCTTGGAAAACCGCTGTTGGAAAGTGGATTCATTGGAACTCAAGGAGCTACTTCAGTGTGGAAAATTGTGAAAAATGGAAGACAACTGAAATGATCCAATAAGTGTTTGTAAAAAGTTTGTGAAAGCTATTTCTACATCTCTTCTTATAAGAACATTATTAGTACTACATTGTAATATTAGTATAAAGTCACAATAGCTTTCATCAGTTCATGCTGTTGACCCTGTGTTGTATTTTGATTTCCTCACAGTGCCAGTTGTTGAATCAGCTGAACCTGATCCTGATTCTGCTCCTCAGCCTGAGTTAGCTGACCCAACACAAGTCGCCGCTGTGGAGGAGACATTAAACCCAACACTCACACCACAACCTCCTCAACAGCCTGCAGTAGAAAATAGAACAGGTACTGTGAACACCTGCTGCACCCACACCACTTCTCAGGTTTAAGAATTGAGCTTTGACTTACTGAAACACACAGACACACTGCAGCTCAGAGAAACCTGAATGTGTGCACCTTGTTAGTTCGTGTGGTGTTAAGTATCCAGATGTTAGATAAGCTGAGATTTGATCTTGCAATGTTTCCACGGAAACTGTTTTGCGTGCATGACATGAAAAAACAATCAAGTACTGCACAACAATAAAAAAAAAACAGCTTCAGTGCACTTAATTGAATTCTTTAACATTCAGTGTCTGACATACAGTAGACAGGTACATATTGAATCGAGACCCGGTTCCAGTTGAGAACCAGTCACAAATTGTGTGATTAATTGAAATCTTACGTGCTCGAGCTTATCAATTCCTTTTATCGATGCGGGGACGTTTTTCTAAAAGTTGCACTTTGACGTCAAACACATGCGCGTACACTGTTGGAAACTAAATGAGTCACGGCAGGGAGGAGGAAATGAAATTCTTGATATCACAAATAAGTAGAACAAGAGTGTTTGTTGTAATGATAATTTCAGGTAATGGTGGAAACACCAGTAATATGCTGAAACATCTTTCTGCTTAACATTCCTCTCTCCTGAATGCCTTTTTCTACTCTGTTTCTACACTGTGCTCAGACTCGGAGATAATGCTGAAAACCGATGTAGAGCTACTATTTTCCACACAGAAAATTGATCATGAATCAATTAGGGAATCAATAAAGAATCTGACCGATAAGCGGAATCGATAATGGTGTTGGTATCAATAAAATCTTATTTATTTCCATTCTTACTTCTGCAAGCATTTTCCTGTACCATAACCTGTGGGATTCTTCTGTTAGACAGCAAAGAATAATATCCACCAAATAAAACATGAGAGGGATCTGATGTAAGAGTCAACATCTGGATTCCCTTCAGAAATATAATTGTATGATGCAGTGATCCCATTTTGCATAACACTGTTTTCTACATTGGAAAAATAATAACAGAATGTTTGCTCCAAATAATCTCAATCTCCTAGGAAAATAAATGTCCTGTTGTACGTTGCTGCAGATGTCAACTATATGTGTACTCCTCAAGACAAAGAAGCATCCAAATGCCATTTTTTTTAATGTATTTTGTTTACTTTTTGTTTTATTCTTAATAACACTAGTTCATCAATATTCCATGAGAGCAGGTTGGTCTAAAGATGAGACGTGAAACTTAAACTTCACATAAAAAATGGGCATTAATAATCATGTTTTGTTTATACACAACTCTGGGTGGTTCATTGTAACTCTATTATGTGCAGCTAATAACACGTATAACACATGTTATATATCAATATCTACTTTGTATGTGGATATTTGTTTTATGTTTAACACGGCCTACCCCTCCTTCACTTTTATTTTGATCCACTGACTGAGCACAAGGTTTATCAGTGCAGAGATTTATTTATTCATTGGTTCGGTTTTTCCATCTGCTCGCGGATTTCCACAGCATTTTTTTTTTCTTTCTACAATTTTGATGAAGGGTAATCAAATGAATCCTAATCCTATCTGGATCAGGAAAGAGCACAGCCTAGACATGAGACCCAGCAAAGCCAGATGACTTGGAATTTAGGTAATTCTAGGAAGAGATGTTGTGTATTTGTGCATATGTGGGTCAGTGTGCTCAATGCTGATTGTACTGAACACTAGATCACTAGTATTGTATGGTCACAGAACTGTGCGGCTTTAACCCAGCTACCCTTTTTTTTGGTTGGTTTTAATTTTAGTTATTTAGTAATTCTAGTTTATTTTATTGATGCATTTATTGTCAGTCTGGGTAAATAGAGCAGCTAAATCCCTTACAGTTTGCCATGAAATATTTCAGTGCTTGTGACTGAGATTTTGTTGCATTTCTCTTGCTGCCCTCCAGGTGGCTCTGGTTTCAAGCCAGACCCTGCTGTAATGGACTTCGGCCAGTCCAACCCTGAGGATGAAGACCTGTACAGCACACGCAGCTGAGATACCACAGCCTGCTGCAGGAGAAACCTTAATCCCACACTGCCATCTCACATCTCATTCACATTAACAGTCTGTATCATTATGCATTGTAAATAGGCCATTTTCCAAGCAAGCAGAGTTATAAACTCTTTCATCAACATTTCCATTCTCATTTCCTCCCCCCACGTCATTTATTTTTCTACAGAAAAGGTCCGAGCACATTTGCATTCTAGCAGTAATGCAGTGAATTCTAGTACACAGAGCTGATGGTTTGCAAAGGATGGAAACCTAGGGAAAAAAATACACCCACATCCTTTTACAAGTCTTTTAATTCACAGATGGCAGATTGTGAAATGTTCTCTCTGTATGTGTCATTTAACAATTACTGGCTTTTGTGCTCCAACTTTAACTGCGTGGCGCTTTTATTTATTGTAATTTAGCCCATTGCATTGGTAAGAGGACAATACTGCACGTGTGCTGGTAATGATTACAAGATGGACTGTTCCATTTTGTTACGTCAGAGATTGTCCTCAGTTGTTTAGAACCAAAAATAAATCTATATTTTTCACAATTTCATGTTGTGTCTTGTCAAATACTCAGTAGTTCCTTGTCAGTATTGGTTGTGTTTTTTATTGGTATTGCAACAACACACAGAGTTATAAGATACCAGACATATAGTGTCAGTGGTAAAACATTTGTCACATAAGCATACAACTTACATATAGCATATTATCGCAAACAAAGAACTTTGTCTTCTGTCCCCTGCAAATAACATTGGAAACAAAAAGGCTTTCTTCCTAAAGCACTTTTTTTTATAATCATCCAACCAAATAAAAAGTATTAAAAAATGAAGGAAATTTTACTAAAAAGACTAGCTCTTAAATCGTCATAATAATGAGCAGCTTAACATGAAATGGACTTTATCTTCTATCACACCTATATCACATAAATAAATACATTTCTCCTCGAGGAAATGTTAAAGCCTACATATAGGCAATAATAACTCAAATGTAAAGCAGCAAAAAGGAACTTTAATTTTGTGTTGATTCTGGCATCCTCGTAACAGAAATAGCTAGAAATAGCGAGAAAATCTTCTCGACAGTGGTCTTGTTTGTTTATGTAGGTCATATAGAGGCATCGGTATTAAATTGAGACTGTTTCATAACCAGTTAAAACTCCTTGTAGGAGGGTTTAACTGTGTGCACACATAATTGGCTTTTGGTGAAGTTCTGTTTCACATAAGGCAATATATTTGTTTGTACCAAACCACAACAAACCCAACACACACAACAATGTGTGGTCAGCATCCTGAATATTACACTGTAACAGGGAAAACTTAAGAATAAATGAATCATACAAACTAAAGATTTCACCTCACGAATCTATGTCCTTCAAAATGGCGAAGGATATTAAATCTCTGGTGAGCCTTGTGAGCCTCAATTCAAGCGTATTTACAAGTCTTTTCAAAACATCTTTAACATTTATGGCTCACATTCTGGATGTCTCCCATGTTACCACTGATGGTCAAAACTGATGTAAACTTAAAAAGTGCTCAGAAATTATTGAAAAGCTTTGTAATAATCTCTGTTACAGTTTTTAGAGTACTCTATTATATGGTGTTGCAAGTATATTGTGGAAAATATATTAGTCGGATTCAGTTGAATTGCCCAAACAAACATTTCGTTCATTTATAGTCCCCTGAGGATGAATCCTCATGAGTTTGTTGATTTTCTTCTAGGGCCACCATAAGGTTAACATTTTTGCTTTTTATTTAAGTATTCAGCTCACAGGTCAAAATATCTCAACATCCACAGGATTGATTGGTCGGAAATTGTGTCCGGACATATGATGATACCCTAATTTTTCCTCTATTGCCATCATAAGATTTGCTTATGCTTTTGGGTGACTTGTCTTGACAATTATTGGCGTGAAACACACATTCAAGTCCCACTCAGGATGAATTTTAATCATTTTACTGATCTCTGACATTTCCTCTAGCTCCTTTAGGTCAGTATTTTTTTTATAACCCTAATAACCTAATACCTGCAGAACTAAAGACATTCCCCATCTATTTTTTGTGCTATTAAGCAAATGTTAGCATGCTAACTAAGATGACGAACAGGTCAGGACCTGTTAAACAACAGCAATGTTAGCATTTAGCTCAAAGCAGCACGGTGCATATGCATAGCCTCACAGAGCTGCTAGTGTGGCTGAAGACTCTTAGTCTCATTACATGTTCTGTTACAATTTACTCATTTAGTTGAACCTAGTTGTTGTTGTTGCAAGTCAGAAACTAAATCATAAGAGAACTGCTTCTTTGGTTAGTAAAGTACAAATGGTCTGCGAGTAAATCTGATCCCAATTGATACAGTCATTGTGGTTTCCTGAAACAAAAGTACAGTACAAATGGACAAATAATAAGCATGGAAATGATTATTTTGAGGAACACAAACGTGTGGGAATGTCATGTATATACTTGAAAGCATTTTCGGTGCCACATGTTCTTGCTTTTTTCTGTGAGCACACAGTTTGTACCAAGGACCAGGCTATCTGTTAACATCTTTATAGCTTCTTTATTGCCCCTCAGAGGAACTGGAGCTGCCTGGACCTCATAAACTCTGCATGAGGTTGACCAAAGTCATGACCCCTGGGACACTGTGTGTGTGGGTGTGTTGTGTGCTCACATATGTGTGTAGGAGCAGGAGATGTCAGATCAATTGGACGTCAATACTTTCTCATCCTTTTTCTGTTATACATGGAGAAAACCACATATGGGAACCAGGCTTCCTGTGGCATCGGAGCTACAGTTTGTGCTGCTGGTTTGAGTCAAGGGGTTAAGGGACTCGTGAGCAGGGCTGTTTTTTAAACAAGCACTGCCAAATGTTCTGATAAAAAAACAGCCCCTGTCTTGGAATTATTATCCACAAACAGCATTAATAAAACCACATAGAACATATTGACTCAGCTGAAAATAGAACATACAGAGTGGGAATGCTGGAAATCTGTGCAATCCTTTCTTCTTACATGGACATCTTGTCACTATAAGCTGAGGACTAGTGTTTCAGATGCTAAGTTTAGCCTCATTTCACCTCTCTCAAGGGTTCCCTACACATATGGGGCCCCCTTCCTTACAATGTCCCACACAAGCAGCTATGATTATGAGAACTAATATACGACTGGACTCTGTCATGTAGTCCAGAGCCTTCGAAGATTTGTCCTGACCAGCAGAGAGGAAGCGGGGCTCACAACCCTGACCCCTCACCTTTCACCCCAGTGAGCCAGATTTTCCACAGAGGACTTTGCGAGGGCTATAGTTTTTGGTGGTTATCTTCCCAGGGTCCGGCCAGCAAGGGAGACCCTCCATAAAATAAACACATAGCACATTTATCAGCAAAAAATCTAAACATAACAATTATGGAAGCAATTTAAGGGGGTTTGTGAATACAGTATATGTTCACTTGCGTACATCTTCCACGTCTTTATTTATAGGGGTCAGTATGTGTAGTATACATAGATTTTTCTCCCCCCTACATAAAATTAAATGTTTGCAGTTCATTCTGTCCAGTACATAATGCACACACACGTATGGCAGACAACTGACATCTGAGCTGTGTAACTTTTTGGTTCCAACAACATCCACAGACATTTATTAAGTACATCTAAGTTGTTAATGAGTGCAGAGGAAAGCATTTGACAAGCTACAGTTAAAAATAGCATTTTTATGTTTTTAATCCAGGAAAAAAATATAATTGGCTGGAAGATAGATGTCCAGTAACAGCTGTGATGTAAGCTGACGTTTGATGCTCTCTGCTCCATCGCTCTTCTTATCTGCTGCCTGTACAAACGCTGTAACTATATCCCTGTGTTTGGGTCATCAGACAAACACACAAAGACACACACACACACACACACACAACACAAATGTTGACAAAGGCTAACAGAGGCCATTCTGAGATAAATCAAGTGGAAGTAATATTGACTGAATAGTAGTCAGCTCCTTTGCTTGAGTAAAATTATGCTAGTAATAATTTATGTAAAAGCACAAAAGTGTAACAAGACTGAGAGCGTACCGCCATGCTAGCAGCTCTGTGAGGCTGCTAACACCAGCATGCTAACTGTGACTATTATAACATGCTGATGTTGAGTACAGCTATAATGTTCACTATGTTCACTATCTTATCCTACTGTGTTAGCATGCTAACATGTGCTAAATAGCAATGACACAAAGTACAGCTGAGGCTGGGAATCTTTCCAAGTATGTGGTCATAAGCAAAAGTATCGGACACATTTAAATTTTGACCTGATGGTGCTAAAGTGTTCGGATGGCAGACAAAGCTGCTAGCGTAGCTTAAATGTAACTTAAGTAACATAAAAGAAAGTGAGTATAAAATCACCAAAATACACTGAATGTATTAAACATAAAAGCACTCATCATTGGGAGTATCTGCTTTCAATTTACAAATGTTATGTAAAATGATTTGATTATTATTCCTGATCCATGCTGATTACTGATTACATGCACATGTAAGCAGGATTTTATGTGAAAAATGGAAAAAATATTTCCCTCTGAAATCTGGTGGAGTAGAACTATAACGCAGCAAAAAATGATCTCAAGTACCTCACAATTGTGCTTAAGTGCAGTACTTAAAATGTACTTAAATACTGTTCAGCACTGGATTACGTAGAATCTATTCAGAGGCAGAGACATAGTTCCGTTTTTTCTGTCATGTTCTATTTGTGTTGGCCAGCGTGACACCATAAATTTCTGTTTTTAGTTGTTGCATGTCATGACTAAGGGCCCTTGGCTTCTCTCTTTGAGTGTGTGCGTGTGTGTGTGTGTGTGTTTGAACAACTGTGCATACCCAGCATGCCAGTGAAAGAACACTGCATTATGAAGTTTCCGTTTTGGAAAGCATAACTATCCCATTTTAACAGTTTTGCGACATACAGAGCATTCCCAATTTCTCACATCCTACAAGAAGGCAACAACGGAGCTCTTCATTTGCAGCCTTCAAAATCTTTCTGTCTCGCCTTCATCCGTCATCCTCACAGTCAGCTTTTCCACGGCTATTAGAACATGTCACATCTTGATAGATACTCAATGGAGTAGAGGGCACACAGGCATCTGAACACACATGTAAACAGAGACGAGCACACTGCGTCGATGCATGCACGCCAGGCTGTGATTAAGTACATCCAGTTGCACAAGTATTAAAGCAGAGATGCACACGCACACAGAGGGAGAGCTGCATGCTCACGCCGTTGATCAAAGGAGTTGTGATGTAATCAGTCTCAGAGCTTTGTACGCATCCCTCATTAACTTTCACCAGAGGCTTTAATGAAAAACCACTGGAGGGAATCTCCGCTTTCTCTCCTTTTTCCCTCCTCTTTTTCTCCATCTTTCCTTCTCATCTGCTCGTTCACTCCCTGCAGTATCTGCTCGTCCTCCTCCTCATTCGTCTATCACACTGTGCCTCCCCCTTCTCCCTCTGCCCCAGTGGCTTGCTTGACTTCCGCTGAGACAGAGTAAATATTTCCCATGGCTTATCTGACCGCTGGCAGGACAAATATGACACAAAGTGCGAGGCTCTGCTAATTAACACACAGCGCTTGTTCCTTGGGTCAAAGGCCCCAGCAGGGACAGTTAGGTCTTTAAGTTTGACACCTCAAACACACTGGTGCCCTATTCATTATGGTCAGGTATGACACATGGTTGTGTGTCTGCAGTCACTGGAGACACAGCTATTACTCTAACACACATCTTGACTTGTTTTTCGTAGTTTTGGCCTTTTCTGGAGACTCTGGGAGCGAGGAAAAAAGCAGGGATCAAATAAAAAACAGATAAAGCAAGTTGCTCTCTCTGCAGGCTGGCTTATGGCCAGGTACAGTCCAGCCCCTTGGTAATGATGAAGGTGTGACGTGTAAGCAACTTCTCTGTTGTGCAATCATCATGAGGCTCTTGGGGGCTATAAGACCCCCAACCTCAGCTGGTTTCTCAGAGCCTCCAGTCTGTTTTCTCCTCACACACACACATTCAGACGCATGATATGGTCCGGGGCACTCAGCTGTGCAGATTTCTCTTAGAGGGGTTGAGGAGCAATTGTCAAGACATGGATTTTAGCCAAAAGAAGCATTGAAAGCCCCTTGACTGCTTGGACTGGACGCTTAACCATTCTAGGTAAAATTAAGTTTTTAAATAGGTAGAAATCATATATTAAGTTTGGTTTTATTTGGTCATATTTGTTTGATTTGATAGTACATCTTCTAGTTTTCAACACTAATTATTATCACTACCTCAGTGTAATTATTTATTATAATATATATATTTTTTGTATTGGAGAAAGTTATTTGAAGATGTAATTTCCCATATGTTACTTAATGCCTTTCCATTTGTTATTTCTGCTATTAATAATCCATTCCTCTGGTGCACGGGATCGTAATAGGATCTGTTTCAGTTACTTTTAACGCTTCTGTAAAACTATTAAATCTAAAATTAAGCTGACGCTTTTGTTTATCTAAATCATGAATGTTTTAAAAAACTTGTTTCAGTCATTAATGCAAAATAATTGTTCCTGGGGAATCCATTAAGCAGCCAGATTATTACAACCCCTTCATATGTATTTCATTCCTGCCCAACTTTAAGAATGGTGTAATGTATTTTTGCTGTTAGTTATCAAGTGGGACAGCTAATAAACACTGGAGCCAACTAAAGGATGCTGTGTAGGAAAACTTTTTTTTGTCCATAAAAGGCAGTTGACTTGTAAATGCATCTCTGTTGTTTTATTTCCAGCTGACCTTGGAAAACTGAAAAGAGGGAAATCAAATTGAGTGACGCAAGACTACATCCAGTTTCATAATGGCAATCCCAAATGACCTAACCGTTTTCAACTCCACCTCCTCCCCTTATTCAACAACAGAGATCTATCTGAACACCACTCTAGACCCCTCTGGTCTCCTCTGCACAGATTGGCCTCCTATACCCATGACCACAGTCATCCCTACCATCTACAGCGTTATCTGTGTGCTGGGAACCGTAGCCAACGCCCTGGCAGTGTGTGTTTTGGCTCATGCCACTGCCTCAAGGAGAACTGTAGCAAACACTTTCATGCTGAACCTGTGTGTGTCTGACCTCCTGTTCCTGCTGTCTCTCCCGCTGTGGGCCATCTACTACTCCCAGGGATACAACTGGCCCTTTGGCTGGGTTGCCTGCAAAGCCTGTGGAGCGCTCCACAACCTCAACCTCTACGCATCGATTTTCTTTATCACAAGCATGAGTGTGGACCGCTACTTGGCCATTGTGCATCCGCTCCGCTCCCAGAGTGCTCGAGACCCCAAAAGTGCCCGGCTCACATGCATCCTGGTGTGGCTCCTTGCATGTGCTTGCTCAGCCCCCACCTTGTATCTGAGGGAAATTTACTACCTCGAGGGGCTTGGTGTGGAGGCCTGTGTGATTAAATATCCTAATCATACCTGGTATATGACCCTGACCTGGATGAAGATTGTTCTGGCCTTTCTGCTGCCGCTGCTCATCATCACTTGTTGCTACTATGTTATCGGTAGACATCTGATGGCTGATACAGGACTGGTAAGAATGCAGAACCCCCCCAACATGTCCTCTGTTAAATCCCAGGAGAGCTGCAGTAAAGCAGAGAGACCCCCGACCCCCTGTGTGAGCCCCAGCTCCAGCACAGGCAGAACCCTTGAGGGCAGGGGGCTAGAGCGGGTGTTGTGGACAGTAGCTGCTGTGGTCCTGGCCTTCTTCCTATGCTGGTTCCCTTTCCACTGTGTGACCTTCTTGGACGTACTGAAGAGCGAGGGTTGGTTGGACAGCTGCTGGGTAAACTGGACTATCCACAACCTCACCCCTCTCACCCTCTGCTTGGGCTTCTCCAACTCGGCCATCAACCCCTTGCTCTACTGCTTCATTGGAAACCATTTCCGGGGCCGTCTCGGGGGTCTCTGCAAGGGTCTGTGTGCTTGTTTGAAGGCCCGTGGGGAAGATCACAGCCAGAAGAGGGGCTCCTTCAGCACAAGGCTGAGCTCCTTCTCTCGAAAACTCAGTGACCTGAAAGACCTGGCGATTGTGGAGCCCCCTGGTCCTTCCTAGCCCGCCTACAGAAGGGAGACTTTCTTCGCCTTCCACTGGCTTCACACCCCAAGGAGCGATACCAACATCAAATGACTGCTGAACTCCAATAAGCATGGATGTGTCAGATGGAGCTGTTACTATAACTGACAGCAGAGCTCAATGCTGCCCTACAAAGACAGAAAAAAAGTAACTAAGGACAAGATAAAGCTGAGAAAAAACAGTTTAAAGTTTTGAGACTGGTTGCCAAACTGTGCAACGAACAGATAAATTATAAATGTAATGCCTTTATTGCTACAGCAGGCAGCTGTTTTCAGTGAAAAAGCTCAAAGCCCACTGTATACTATACCCGCTCAGCACAAAACAGCAGACAGATGAGTAGCCAGTGAACATAGTGGAGCATTTAGCAGCTAAAGAGCCAGATATTTCCCTCGGGAGTTTGTGTAGACCAAAAACAAAGCTGAAAGACGGTGAATATTGGACTTACTGTACATTCACAAATGTACACAAACACTTCAAATGAATGAGATTGTTGCTTTATGTAGATGCATCTATTTTCTAACAAAGAGGATGAGACCAAACAGTCATTGTAGGATTATGGATGCAGAAGAAAAACTTAAATCTGTAGGAAGTCAAGGCAGAGATGGAAGTTAGATACTCTGCTAGGCTAATAATATTTGGCAGGACTAAACAGCTCCTGATGTTTGTTTTTGTTTGTTTCTTCATAGTGGTTGGCTCTAGCTACTGTCTCATTTGGGATGATACATTTAATTACAAAGATGTTGGATGGTCAATTTCTCAATGACAAGAAACAGGTATTAAAGAGACAGCTTTAATTTTAAGGTGAGCTTTTTAGCTCTGCTTTATAGTTTTGCAAACTATGATGTTTCCTTAGAAATTTTACATTTCTAAGGTATAATAATATTTAATATGATCAAACAAATATTGGAATTTAGATTCATAAGGACCAGTGTGTAGGATTTAGTGGGATCTAACAATGAAGTTGCACTAAAGCTCAGCCATCCAAGTGTCTAGGAGAAACTGCAGAGGTTGGAAACTCGCAAAAAATGCGTAAGGCCCTATCTAGAGCCATTGTTAAGTTTGTCCTTTCTGGGCTACTGTAGAAACATGGTGTTTCAACATGGCGGTCTCTGTAGAAGAGGACAGATGTAGATAAAACATATGTTGTAGATGAAAATTGCTCATTCTAAGGTAATGAAAGCACAATTCTTTTACACCAATGAAAACATACATATAAGTATAATATTCCAATAGATTCTCCTAAATGTTGTGTTCTCCACTGGACCTTTATCTCTACCTTGACTGAATGTGTAGCTACTGCATTTTGGCTTTGTAGGGCAGAACAGGCCAAAACATAAATAAGATAGAGATGTATAACTATTATAATTATTAAACAGTCATAACAATGCTACTTTTACTGTTGTCTTTGGGACAAGATATTATATGTGTAATAATGTAACATGTAACATTAGCATTTTATTATTCTGTACGGACAGTTTAATGAAAAAAGGAAAATGAAAATTCCTGCATTTCTTTGACTTAATAAGAAATAAAGTGAACAATATTTTCCTGAAAGTGCCACTTCTTTAATTAATATGATTATCCAAAATAACTCCTACTGTTCTTTTGCAAAAAAGGCATTCTGTTCATTCATCATCTGTCCAATTCCACACATACACCAATTTTGTGAAACCGATGTACAATTTATATTTTCCTTTTTCAAATCTTACCACCCAACAGCTGTGACTGAGAGCTTCCCCCCACCTGGGAACGAGAGTGCTGGGATTACTGTCGGCCTGGCAGATGGACATTCAGTCTCCTTTTCCTTCCCTCCCAGAATGCCTCTCATGGATTCCGTACATATCAAGCCCAGATATCATAATCTCATACTAATGTCCTTATGATGCATTCCAGTCCAGGCAGTTGTGTTGGTTGAGGGATCTGCCATCTAATCAATGATGTATCTCTCTCTGCTATTTGTGTGCAGTATAGATCCACTGCATTCTGCCTTGACCCTGGCCTGCCTGTCTGTGGGCTAAGAGCCAGTGGAGTATGGTGTCATTTTTGCACTATGTTGTGGGATTATAAAACAAAAGAGTTAAGTTAATAATGTTAATATGTGTTTCTTCTATTTCATTCTGGATATTTTTACAGATTATAGCACACATGAAGAAAAAAAATTCTTCCTGAAATGGCTTCCAGTCCTTTATTTTAGGCCATCCTCCACTAGGGGCCACTAAAGCTTCACTGGGGGTCGTGAGGCCGTCTTGATTTTAAGGGGTTTAAGACAACTGTTTACAAAAATATACAGTTGTTCTATAGGTCATAATTTTGTTCATTTCTGTGAAGTAAATAAACAAAGCTATTATGTTTAAAGTTTAGATTATAATTTATAAGACATGAAAAAATGTCACAGGATAAGGGCACGATGAAGACCTGAAGACAAACTATGCAGAAAGGTATGCAGTTAAAACAACCAAAGAGCAAATAGAACATTGCCCAAGCACTGGGGAGAGGAAAACACTGAATTTGTAAAAAAAAAAAAACACCTATTCAATTTTTATGATTGTTTTTACATAATACAGACAGAGGATTCTATAAAATATTACTGAAAATATCAGGACAACTCATCTCTGATAAAATATATACAGGAATTACACAAAATTCATCCAAAAAGCTCGTTTTACACAAACCTGCGGTTGTTGCATTCACTATTCTTTTGTACAGTTTATCAGTTGGTCTGTACTGTTATTGCTATGCATTGAATATAATATGAAGTATCCATGAAATATGTCACTTAGTGAGGGGTCGTCAGTTTAGTCAATGATAGAAAAAGGGTCCCTTAAGGAAAAAGGTTGGGAACCCCTTCTTTAGGCTACTTGCAGATTATCCCTCACTAATCCTTCAAAGTTTGCCACTGGATGGCACTAAAGTGCTGTAGAAGCAGTGAATAAGATGCCACTGGCTGCTTACCCAGACAGAGCCCCAAAGTCCCACCGCTCATGATCTTTCTGAGCCGAGGGAAAGATGGCTCTGACACAGACTGATGACTCATGTATAGGCTACAGTTCTGAATGTATAAAAACAAAAAATCCTCAACAAATTCTGCATTGACAAGAGCTACCAGTTCAAGGAAGCTACTGAATGGTAGAATCATACGGTTTGCCTTTCTGAAGGGTCTTATGCAGGGGCACCTGGCGGTCTGAAGGACTTTATGTAATCGTGACCACGGTGTGAATAAACATCATGGAAACCAAGAATAAATACATCTCAACATAGCTGATGAGCTTCAAATAACAGATGCTGTGCTATCAGCGTGGTAAAATGTGAATGGCACGTCACTGCAGCAAACATTCATTATTTTAATCACCGGATTCTTAATTTGACACAACAGAACTTTCCGAGTGACAGGACAGATTGCAGGATGAGTTTGTTGCAGCTCCACAGTATGTTCATGCACACAGCTTCATTAGCTGATTCCTCACTGTTCTACAGAGCAGGCTTGAGTGTCCTTATCACATGTTTAAGAGAAGCGACATGTGACTGAGAACATGTGTTATACAGTGTGGACATGTGATAATAAACTGTGGGCTGAGAATTATAAGGAGCTTTTAAACAGCAGGTGACAGACGTTTTTGCTTGCCTAACACAAAATGTCTCCCTCTGACATATCATTTTAATTCAACAGAGTCCTCAATGTAAATTAGTCTTCCTTTTTTCTTTTTGTGGTTTATTATTAAGTTTAAGTAGAGAAATAAATTGTTGATATTTTAGCAGCCAGTTGTGAATGTGTGTACATTTACTCAAGTGCTGTAAATATTAAGTATAATTTTGAGTTACTTTATACTTCTACTCTACCTCATCTCAGAGGGAGATATTGTACTGCCAGTGACCAGTTACTTTTCAGATTAAGATTTAACTAAAAAAATATTCTAAACTAAATAGTATAGTTTATGGTTAAAAATGTCATCAGCGGGTTCCAACTTTTTATTTATGTAGGAACCAGTGTTTGGTTTTGTCATTCGGGGCTACTGTAGAAACAATGGTGGTTTCAACATGGCAGACTCCTAGGAGGGGATCATTCCTAAGGTAAAGAAAAATCAACAATTTCTTATTTTCAGGTGATTATACACTAATGAAAACATTTCCTATGAATATTATATTCCATTTCTGCCAATAGATCCTCCTAAATGTTAACACTGGACCTTTAGAGTCATCATTTAATACAGTTTGGAAAAAAGCAGGTGATTGGATGTGTGCAACCAATCATATAACATAGTCAAACTTACCGAAGCCAGTCAGGAGAAGAGCAAAAACATCTATCCATAACTCTTCCATCAGGAAAAGCCTTCAGTGCTAGTAGCATCTATGCTAACACACACTGAGTCAGATTACATTGAAATGTAATCAGTTACTGAATTCAAATTACATGGCATTTTGTACTTAGTAACGCAATCCACTGGACAACTACATTACATGTCTCTACAATCTCTTGCTATGCAGCACTGGTCATTGCCACACCTAGTGGTAATCCGCATACATAGCTCATGCAGTAGCTGCCAGTAGTTCCTTATACTATAGAATGCTGATTGGCTTAAACCACTGTGGTTTGGAAACAAGCCAAAGCTTAAAGCCTCACAAGATAGATTCTTGCAAAACCTTGTGCAAAAGCTGAATTACAATATATTTTAAAGTAAAATACCGACTTTATTTTGAGTTATTTTGAATACTTGTAATGGAGTATTTTACTTGCATTGCTACTACGTACGTTTACTTACTGTAGGTAAAAGATCTAAGTAAACTTCTGTTAATAACAAAACAAAGCAATGCCTCTAGATAATTGAGCTGGGAACTGTTAGTTACTGCGTAAGCACAATATATGTTTCCTATGTGAAAAGGGTGAAATATGCTTTTTTTTATCCCTCTCTTGTGCTTTCTATTGTTCTGGAAATATTCAGTTAGAATCTTTGAAGTTATTTCCTGTTGAAAAATACAATCGTTTCCTGAGAGATGAAAAAACCCACACGAGTGTGCATGCGTGTGTGCACACGTCTTCGTCTTTCAGTGAAAGAAGAGGGCTGAGCATCAAGCCTTAAAGGTTAGAGGTGAGAGAGAGTCTGGGTGAGAACGTGGAAAATCAGAAAGCTAGCTTGCCAAAGCTTGGGCTCCCTAACAAACATTTAAAACAGCAAGAACCAAATATCAAATGGGAGGCTGGACAGCTGCCTTAGCTGTGTTCCCAGTCTAGAGTGAAGACCAAAAGGCTCGCCTGCAGTAAAAAGTTGAAGGGGAGAAAAAGAGAGAAAGAAAAGAGCTGGCACTTGGGAGTAGAACAAAAAGCTGATCTGGAAAGGAGCTGTGATGGAAAACCTGCCTGTCTACCACGGACCCATTGGCAAAGAAGAGGGCGAGAGGCGGCTGGCCCAGGACGGGCGGGATGGGTGCTACCTGGTCCGTAACAGTGACTCTGTGCCTGGCGTCTACTGCCTGTGTGTGCTGTGAGTATAAATCCAGATTGTGCAATATCTCTCTTTGTGCTTTCTCTGTGAGTAATCAAATCAACACATAACCCTATTTTCTACTATTATAGAGTTATTGATCTCCTCACATTTAAGAAAATAAAAGCACAAAATAAAAGCACAAAGGCATAAACAATATAACTGAGTGTTAACTGAAAAATGTGGGGACCTATTATCAAGTGTGAAAAGTGAGTCCCACAGGAGCAATAATGATGACAGTAGGGGCAAATACTTATTCAATTAAACTGAAAGATGAACTCTGGGTGAAGTTGTGTGTGTGTGTGTGTGCAGGAACCACGGATACGTCTACACATACAGACTTCACAGGGATGACGCAGGATCATGGGCTGCAGAAGTGAGACATTTTATCTTATTTCTTTTACTCTTATGCTGTTTGGACTATTTCCGCAACCCTAAAGATCCACAGAACCAGCGAAACAAGTGCACATCTGCCTCGCTTCAGTTGGTGTTTATCAGTTCTGGAGGTTGTTTTTGTGCCTGCCTAATTCAGCAAGCTGTGAATTTGAGACAAACGTGGGTTTTTCCAGGAGTGACAGCATTGAGAAATGGGTGCATTTCTCTTCCTTTAGCAATAACACCCTGTGAGATAGTCAACCTACCCCCCCAACAAATCTCAAACTTAAGACGCCACAGCATCAGCATATACTCTACAGAGATGGGAAACGTAGAATTGCATTTGACAGCATTTCTGATGGGATATGTAATTGAGCACTGAGGGTTGGCAAACACCCAGAGATGTGGATGTATAGAGACATCTGAAGGCTATGTCTCTCTCTGACAACTAAGCTAGATGCTGTTGTAACTACATTTTCCCCTCGCTCATTTTTACTGACAGCATCAAGCGAACAGATAGGGGGAGAAGACTTGAATAACACGAAATTCACTACAAGCTCAATAACAGTTTACATTATTCATGTGCAATATCAATCACTTTAATGAAATATTCTGGGGAACAGAGGTAACACTTGTGGCCGGAGACAGAAACATCCAAAGTGCTTCGCTGTGTAAAGTGTTCCGTGCGTTTGATTAAATGATTTCAAAATTTATTCAAAGAACAAGATTTTCGCCGTTTCTCACAGCGTGATTGATTGCACAGAATGGAAACAAATAATTCTTTTAGAAAAGTCCTTACTTGACAAAATTATAATTTGAAAGGTTTAATGCTTTATAGTTTAGATATTAAATGTTAAACCAACAGCTGTGGGCAAAGTGGAAAATTGATTAAAAATCAAAAATAATTCCAAACTCCATGAACGGTCCTGGATAAAGTTGTATTTGACTGAAACCAAATGCAAAGTGTTAGATAAGTCGCATAAAACCTTTGTTGCAACAGAAGACGTATTTTAAACAACATATTTAGTTTTGATTCAAGTCACAGACTGTTTCTAAAAGCAATCTTTGTGTTATTTCCGTTTTTATCATGTCACCAGTAAAGCTGAGAAAGATAATGGGACACTTTAAGCATCTTAGATGTCACACATAAATCCTAAAATAAATGCTTTTTTTTGTTGACTAACAAAATATAAAAAAAGCCCAAGGGAGTGAATGCTTCCAAAGGCAACTGCAACCAGAATTTTCCTAATTTAGATTTTAAAGCTTATTATTTTGAGCATATTCGCATCCTTCAATAGTAGTTTTTTTCAATAGATTGAATTTCTTTTGCATCATCTTATTTACTGTTCTGTCCTTTTACTTTCTTAAATTCAAGCCCAGTGTGGATCAGTGAACCAGATATATACAAATATAACTGATATTATTCTCAGCCCATCCCTTTGCTCAGTGAACTTGTGTTTCTGCCTTGTAGCGTATCTGGTGTCTTTTATAAGGTGAATCTACGAGAGCTCATTTCAGGCCAGTGCTGTCCTGTCCTCTTCATATCCCCTTGGGGTTTTTATGTGGAGATGGAGAAGCTGAATTCCTCTCTGCTTTTTTCCCCCCTCTTTCTTTCTTGTGTTTCAGACCACTCCTGGTGTGCAGAAACGATATTTCCGGCAAATCAAGAACTTGATAGCAGCTTTCCAGAAGCCTGGACAAGGAATTGCCATGCCTCTGCTCTACCCTGTCACCGCTCAGAGACGGGCACAAACACACACAGAGGCACAGACACCCAGTAATAGCCTGTCACCGACACACAGCAGCCCAAACACTTACCTCCAGCAGCGGCCACCACATGCTGCTCAGGGACAGAAAAACAGGAACAAGAAGGAGGTGCGGCAAGCTTTCGGTTAGGTGCAAACTCGAAGCTCAACATTGACCTAATTATGAACAAAAAGACTTGCATGATCTCTACTGTTGCGTGCTGTGTTTGAAGTAAATGTCATTTCTTTCCTATTACTAGCTCCTTATTGTTAAATCCAAGTCATTTAGGTTCTCAGTGACTCAGATCTCAGTAGCCTTCTAGTGTCTTTTTTTTCTGCACATGCGGCACAGAAAGTGTCTCATATCTTTCAGGGATGTGATGTAAAATATTGAACTGCTGGAACATTAATATCCATTACTGCATACATAAGTTGACAACAAATATTGTGCTCTGTTTTTCTTAATACAATTCAGTTATGTGAATGGCAAATAAAATAAATGACATTGGTTGAAATAAACTCTTTTAAATGAGGTCACGCATACACAGCCACACACCCGAGCCTCCGTCTGACATATAATGTGGAACAAAAATTCAATTTGACATATTGAAGTACTGATTTCCATGGAGAGAATGCTGACTGCTAGAGAGGGGGGAAAAGTCTGTCATTCATCTGATTGACATTATTGGCTCCTCATGAAAAAAATGAGAGAGAGAGAGAGAGAGAGAAGGAGAACGAGAGAGCATCCATTCAACCCAGACAATTCTTCAGTGCAGCGGTCTCCTAGCAACCGGACCCTCCATCTTTTCACCGCTGAGATGAGGTTGGACAGTATCTCAAGGAGCATATGGTTTAGAAGGGAAGGTGCATCGCAGCCGATCAGCAGAGTGCTAGTCAGGAACGTATATCACCTGCTTGCAGTCAGAACATATGCATTGTGTGGCTCTGTCATCCGCAGCCCAGGAGAGAAACACAAACAATTAATGGTGGGCAGATGGTGGAATGACGGTGGGAGGGAGGCGAGTGGGGGATAGGCAGACGGACGGGAGGTGGATTAGTGGTAGCTAGATTAAAAAAAAAAAAAGGAAAGAAAGAAAAAAAAACAAAACAACAACTTACTTTTACAGTTTCAATGTGAGATCACAACAAAACCTATTTTTTCAACATAATGCCTTTTGAACGATAGTTCTAAAAAATGTCTATTTTAATATTTACTTGTTACATGACTTGTACATATTTGTAATATATAATTGAATAAATTTTATTTGTTGTGAAATTAAAAGTGCTGCTGTTCGTGTCATTAATCCCAAAAGGGCGGAAATAATCAATCAGTCAATAGATGGTTAATTATTGGAACCAATTCTGATTAACAATATAACTGTTTATCTAGAAAACAATCAGATCATTTCTGGTTTCAGC
>NW_023339785.1:20644792-20645030 GCF_004916995.1 Morone saxatilis | reverse complement strand
GCCAGAAAAAACAAGATGTCTCCTTCAGCTCTGAGAAATTTCAGTGAACATCTTTCAGAGTTTCCTGACATTTCACAGACTGATTTATAGATGATTTATAAACTAATCCAATCAGAGGTTGCAGCCTATATTAGGTATTTGATTTTAAGGTTACAGTGCTGCTGCAGTGTCGGTCACAGCCAGTAGATGTCGCTGTACTCAATCAGCTCCCAGATTATCAGACATTAGTGTCACAGCT
>NW_023339785.1:20598973-20644692 GCF_004916995.1 Morone saxatilis | reverse complement strand
AAAAAAAAAGGAAAGAAAGAAAAACAAACAAACTTCTTTACTTTCTTTTTAAACTTTTTTTGGGGGAGAGAGGCTTGGAAGTGGTTCACATGTAGTCTGATTGGCATTTCCTAATGAGAGGAGACAAGCTGTAGAGAACAGCACAGCCAACTCCAGGTCCTGCCCCTTCTGCACTCACCACCCACTCACTGAGCCTCAGCTGTCACATTTCTTTTTCCCTTCCTCTGTGCTTTTTTTTCTCTCTCTTCTCCTTCCTCCTCCTCCTCCCTCCTCCTCCTCCTTCTTCTTCTTCTTCTTCTTCTCTTCTGACAGACGCAGGTTTCTCATGCATATCTCAGTTTGAGCCATAATGATGGGTGATAATGACAGCACAGATTTGAAAGTTACAAACTCGGAGAAACAAGAACAAAGAGCGCACAACAAATGTGTGGAGGGAAGGCACAGAGACAGAGAGGACGCAAGAGAGAGAGAGAGAGAGAGCAGACGCAGAGAGAAATAATAAGCAACAATCCCTACAAAATCCCATGGAACAATCTGGTAATTCACACATAATAACTTTAATCAGCATTGTAACCCAATAAAGTCAGATTTTTCAGCGAGAATATTTACTATAGCCATGTATAATTCTTTGCAAAAATGTAACTGTTTTTCTATTGATTAACAATACTGACACTTACTTATGAACAACAGAATTTCCAGTTGAGCACTTTTTTCAGTGTGAAAGCACTGGCTATGTACATTCTTGATTTTAGTATACACACTCATACAAACTACTGTTGGAGCACACCAGAGGCGGGAAACCAGGAGAGGCTTCCTTCTCTAAAGGGGAGTGTCAGAGTCGACAAGGCCTCTCTTACACAATATGTAAACGATAGTATATCCGAGGTAAACCATGTAGGAACTCAAATGGCAACCGGAGAGCTCTTGATTTGAGTCATGAAGAGGATTATTCACTGGCAATCCTAAAGTCTTCATCTCTACAGTTCAATGAATTTGAACAGAGTCCAAAATGATGAACAGTGTTGAAACAGCAAATGACAGACAGTCAGTCCATCGGTCAGTCAGTGAGTCAGTCTGTCAGTCAGTCGGTCGGTCGGTCAGTCCCAGGCCAGTCAGGATACAAAAAGCAAAGCCACAGCCAAACCACACTGCTTGTGCCACTGTTAGAAATTGGAGAAACTGGACGATAATAATAAAATACCATCATTTTGTCACAATTAAAGGCATTTGGAAATATTTTTTTCCCCCAATCTCTCTTCTTGTTCTTCTTCTTCTGTCGTCGTCTTCTTTTTTTTGATACAGTATAGAACCAGTAGAACAAATCAGAGTAGAGTAGAAACAGGCAGTCTTTGGTGGGGTGGGGGGCTGCTCACGTGTCTCTGTTACCTGCCCCCCACCTCGCTCAGTGTCATAAAGTGGATGTTGGAGGGGCAGTCGGACAGCTCCGGCTGCTGCTCTATAGGCAGGGAGTAGTAGCCGTCGTAACCCTGAACAAGTCCTCCTGACAGCAGCTGCTGCTTCTCTGCCTCGCTCCATGCCCTGCTCCCTGCGTCCCCTGAATCCACCCTCTTCCTCTCCTTCTCCCACGCCCCCTCCACTGCTCTCTTCCTCGCCTCCTCCCTCACCCGTGCCCTTTCCTCCTCCTCGTTCCCTCCATAGCGCACGCACAAGCACAGTGCCCCCTGCTGAAGAGTGATATCAGCGAATCGTCGAGTCCTGCCGTTCACCATGGCGCTCATCTGAGACACACTCACGTTCACCCCGCTCTCTAGGATGCGCCCCCCAACTCCTAAGCCCAGAGCGAGGTCTTCTTCGATGGGCCGGGACTGGAGGAAATGATGGGTGTCACAGCCATGCACGGTGAAGCTCAGCCCGCTCAGGTGGATGGCACCGTTTAAAATGGCTGCCACGCGGCGGCTGTCCTCGCTAGCCACACCAATGACTTCAGCGCTGACCCGGCCATGGGAGACAGCAAACCGGATGCTGGGGCCGAGAAGAGAGGGTCGAGAGCCGAAGGGAGGAGGGCGTGACGGTCTGTGGCAAGTTGAGCCTACAGGCTGTGACACTAGAGGTAACCTTTCCAGAGAGATGAAACTCCTCAGCTGTCTCCGGAGCTCACACTGGATTCCCAGAACCACCTGGGACAAAGAGTACAACTGGTTACCAAAAAATATTGTTTGAATGCACAAAAAAAATATATAACATTTTATATAGAAATATATGTAATGTAAAGTCAGAGGCTCAACTGTGAGATTCTTTCACAGCAGACATTTTGACTTGTGACAGTCAACAACACAGATGTATCTAATAACATTAATGATGGCTCTGGACATTTTGACATGTCACAATAGGAAAAAGCACAGAAGTGAATAATGACATTAATGATGGCCATATTCAATTTAGCTACTTCAGTTTCAGGGTCCTGGTATTGCCCATGCCGGCTCACTGTCACTCTGTCATAGGTTACTAGGACACTTGGAGACATTGTTAATGGTCCAGATATGACTGTGGTAAATAACATCTATTACAGCTGGGAATATTCTTTTTTAAATTACAACATTAGGCTTTTTTTTTCTTTTTTTTTTTAAATCAAATGTTGCAAAAGTATATCCAAATAAATAAACCCAAGCAAATTAATTAAAAACTAACAACATCAAATTATTGAGGTTATTGTTTTGCAACTAACGACATTGTCATAATTGATTAATCGGACAATTTTCTAATTGTTTAATTGACTCAGTCCAATCTTAGATGTTTAATTTATGATGATATGAAATGCATAAAAGCAGCAAATACTCACATTTAGGAAGCTGGAACCAGGTAATTTTTTACCAAAGTGACTTTGATGACAATGTATTAATTAACAAAAGTGTTAATTTTCTTTCTACTGATCAACAAAGTTTTACTGGAGTTAATTTTTATTTCATTACAAACATTCTCATTTTAATTGTCCTTTTTTAAAACTCCTTTTTTCCATCAACACTTTAATTTCATGTCAAATGTATTTTAAAATGTATGCCTCACTGCTCGCAGCCTCTCTTAAGGAAGCTCAACTGAAACCAAATTTAGCCAGCGAGCTGAAACGGCTCCGTTGGTTATTCCAATTGATAAGCTCTGTGAACTGTGGCTTTCTATGATAGGTGTTAGCCAGTTGCTAAATTTCCAGTATTTATACACCACAAAGTTTGAAATAAATCATCATCATAGTATATGTATCTAAAGAAAGATAAGCAAAAGGGATAAAAAATACGACAAAAAACCTGATTGAAAGCGCACCTTGCTTGTGTCCCAGTTCTGTGTCTTGGTCTGAGTCTTCATCAGTTCGTATGTTTGTTCCATTCTGCCCACATCAGGCTTTGGAAAACCTGGGACAACATTATGAAGCTGGAAGCCAAATAGCTGCAGCCAGCTACCGATGTCTGGACACACATACACACAGAAAGAGAGAACATTGCACAGATGGAGAAAGTTAGAAAATAATGTGTATACTGTGAAGCAAACAAAATGTCATAAGGCCAGAGAAAAAAACACCTTGTACAGGAAATCACACAATATATGAGTGTAATACAGTATGTGTCAGAGATGGTTCACTGGTGTTTCCATGACAAACAGATTCATTCTGTAATAAACAATCCTGCTGCAGGAAAACGTGACAGGCCAAATGAATGTTCCATTAACCAGAAGGACATGCGCCCCCACCGACATCCTGTATTCATTCTCCTACTCTCCTATTCCATCTCTTTCCCTTGCTTGAGTTTCTATTTTGTCTCTCGGGGAAACAGTGTGTTCTTGACAGACAGAGGGAACAAAACATAACAGCCTGTGTTAAAAAACAAGCTGATCAGAGGCATGGCTGTCCTTTCTGTTGCCGGTACATTCTGTCTGTCACATCTTCTCTCTCTGCCACGCAGCTCACCTGTGGTTAGCTGTGAGCCCCGTTCACTCACTCTTTATGGCAGATGTTTCCCGTGTTGTGGGAGTGTGCTGCTGTGTGAAATATCTCTCCGTATCTGTGTGAGAGCTGTAATGTGGTAACTCACGTGAGTCAGTCGGTCACTGAAAGTGTGTGAAGCTCACCTGTGGTAAACTGTGTCACCTCCTCCACTCTCCCAACTGGGCAGTTATTCTTGAAGGCGTACAAGTTAAACGGCTTCGGCTCTTTGCTCAGCTCCCCCCACAGTTCGTGATTAGGCGAAGTCCATCGACCGGCTAGTGTGTCATAATCCCGCCTGCCCAAATGGACCAGTCGTGTCAGAGGATCGTACAAGCCTCCGTGGAAGCCGATGACAAGCTGGAAGTCAGGGTT
The DNA here is from genome assembly GCF_004916995.1 of Morone saxatilis. Classification (NCBI taxonomy): domain Eukaryota; kingdom Metazoa; phylum Chordata; class Actinopteri; family Moronidae; genus Morone; species Morone saxatilis. The sequence goes on along the minus strand of NW_023339785.1, from coordinate 20,640,386 downwards.
GGTGTCCTGGTAGACCTCTCCATAAGGGGTGTAGAGGATCTCTTTGACCAGCCGCCCCTTGCTAGAGAAAACTGCTCTTGGACTCCCCACGCTGTCGCAGGCTACATAATACTCCTCCCCACTGCTTAGCTCCATAGCGATGAGATGGCCCTGCAGGTCATAGTACAGCGACGTGATCAGATTGCTGCTGTGGTTGTACAAGTGGCTGACCCTGGTGGGGTGTGACAGATCAGCATAAAAGAACTGCAGCTGCTCGCCCTGGCTGCTCTTGGTGGCCACACGCCGGCCCAGTCCATCGTAGCGATACCACATGGTTCGCTCAGTCACTCGGTTGAAGACGCGAGTCAGCAGGCCGTTGGAGTTGTAGTCGAACAGGTCATTCGCTCGCTGGCGGAGGAAGCCGTCGTCGTCCACGCTGTACTGTAACTCACCGAGGTGTGTTATGCGATCTCTCTGGTCGTAGCGCAGTGGCGTCAGCCTGGAATCAATCCAAAGAGATATACAGTAATACTGCTGTAAACTATGTCTAACATTTATACATGAACAAGACTGAAAGTCTACGATCATGCTAGCAGCTGTGTGAGGGTGTACAGCAGTATTGTGAGCCAACAGCTACTGCTGATGTTGGCATCAAGCTCAAAAACCACAATACCACAATATCACTATTCATCACTTTCTGACTGCAGCAAATGAAATTTTACTAATGTTGTTGTAAAAATTGCTTAAAAATCTTCAAGACTACTGACACTGCTTGATTGGTTAAACATCTGTGAGTTTAGCATTGTTAGCCCTGGCTAACATTTGGTGGCCTACGGAAGCACTATAACATAACTATCAGCTAAGGGTGAGGGCCAATAACCATTCTCTGGCCAATGGGTCTAGCAATGACTGGATGATGGCGGTAGAAGAAAAGTTAAGGGATTACTAAAGTGATAGAAATTCATCCTGAGACATTAATGCACCTTATTTCAAGGCAATCCATCAAACATCAGCCTCATGATGGAAAGAAACAAGAGAAGTCAAGGGATCACTAAAGTCAATAGAATTCACCGTCTGAGGGCCATGAATGTCTGTACAATATTTCATGGTAATCCATTCAGACAAAAGTTGACACACTGTCATTGCCATCTCAGGCTGCTAGCAAGTCAGAAAATTGGATAGCAACACATGCAATACACTTGTTTTGACACAGTAATGATATACCATTTGCTGTAAAATGTATTGCTGGTAGGCACTTACCTAGCACTGGTCCCATGGCTGAGCAGGTTAATGTTGCCGTTGAGGTCGTAGCTGTAGCGCCACTGAGGCCGCTCATTAACTGAGGCACTTTGCAGCTGGCTGTCTGCATCGTATTCGTAAGTGTAGCGAGTCACGTTGTTGTCCACGCCCACCCTGATGTCACAGGTGGTTGTGCGTCCTGCAGAGTCATACTGGATGGTCATCCAGTAGGCGATGGATTTAAGGATCTCATACTGGACCTCTACCACCTGGCCGTAGGAATTAAACACCTTGGTGTGTTTCATCAGGTGGGTGGTGATCACCTAGACAACAGCGAATGAGATGGGTTAGCTATGCACCTGAAAGCAAACATTTAAAATCAAGCTGAAGGGCTTCATGCAGCGATACATCTGGTTGTTTTAAAGCAGTATTTCGTCACCTTACAAAGACTGAAGAAAAGAAAAAAGAAAACAGTTGCCAATTTGCACATCCAGCAGACATGGGGTAACTTAAGTATTAATTTGTCAAGCATTTTTCATGTTTTTAGGCACTTAACAATACATATTCACTCTCCTTTTAGCTTTGTTTTGGTCTATGCTTACCAGCTAGTTGCTAACTTTATCTGTCGGCTTTAACACAACATAAAAGGTACAATTTGAACTAAAACTTAAATGTATCCTAATTTATGTGGATTTAGTTTACAGTATTCTGCCTACCTGGTTGAGATCGTAAAAGATGACGCTGAACTTGCCAAACTGCTCAACCCGTCCGGATACGTCGACATAACGATACAGATCAATGGGAAGAGGGGTTTCATTGATGACTGCCTGCATGCTAGTCACTCTGAAGTTGTTGTAGCTGTAGTCAAACCTGGCGTTGACCAAGCCTTCCTCGCTAAAGCGGAAGATTTGCCGACTTGTCAGGGGACCTACATAGAGGAATCAAGAGTGGTTTCATGTGAGAATTCACTGATGTTTAAATTTTAGAAACACAAATTAGCATTTGAATGAACTATACATATGCCACACTTGTATTTGCACACAAGGCCCTCACAGTCGGCCATCACGCTACCCGTTCAAGCCTGCCTAATTAATTCAAATGAAGGGCTAATTCAACATCATTAACAAAGACACACGCAGTGCAATCTATTCAATCTTAACTATCCCCACACCTCTATGGCATTTCCAGTGGTGACCTTTAATATGGAGAGATAATGAAATCTAAAGACAATAGCCATGATGGGCCAATGTGCTCCTTAATGTCAGAACATCAACTTTAACAACACCATTCATCACCTCTGCTGCTAGCTACTACAGCTCATCGTCCATTTGGAAAAAGGCCTGCTAATGAAACACCATTATGCTGCTATTTGAGATGACTCTGATTGCAGTTAAAATGACTAGTGTCTAGCTTTGGAGACTGTAGAGAGCTGGATCAGCATTACATCTTCTATTTTTATTTTCTGTGGAATGTTGATTCTAAACCTGCGCTAATGGGAAAATGGCAGAAGCACTGAGAATGATGTGGAGGCTTTTCTACAGCCCTAGGGAACTCACAGTCTGTTCGTCTCGCTTCTCTAGCTGTCACTTTCCCAAGCTGTCATCTTTCCCTCTCATTTTCTCTTTCTTTTCTCCCTCACCTACCTCTCTATATCCCTGTCTCTCCTTTTTGTGGTCCCTACTCTTCCTTGTCTCTTCTCAAGGGACAATTACCACTATCTCTCCTCTCTCCAAGACTCCGTTTGTTCTGCTGAAATGAGATCAGTTAAAGGAAGGTGAGAGTCTATTCACAGTGAGGGCAAAGCGATAAACACACACCCGCACACACACCCGCACACACACCCGCACACACAGCTGTGCCTCGCAGATTAGTGACACCTGATCATGGCGAGCCAATCACAAAGCAATGTGAAGTGAACCAGCAGCATAGATGAGAGCACTGTCAATGACCCTGGAAAGACTCTGTAACTTGAGGGAATTGGTGAACTGCATTAACAATGACGGTATCCGAACATATCTGCTGCCACAGCTAAAGGGGCCCATTGATGGTCATGCCATTACTGGATAATACGGCAGTTTATGAAGTACAATGTCTTTCCAACTAATTTTCCAAATCAGAAGTGAAACAATTGTCACATTGTTAGGGTTGTAATTGATGGCCTCGGGTAAGATTTTACCATTTCCTGTCCCAACAGAAATGTATGAATGCAGACGTATGAAGTGTTCACATGCAAGCAGGTACACAAATGTATACCCACACCTAGCCTACCACATATCATTTTATATTCATACAATCACTTGATAACTTTGATCAGGCAGCATGGTTGCGGAGGTGGGGAAGAGAAAGCACGGCTCAGAGCCCAGGGGGTGGTCTCATATTTACAGCTGTGGTAGACCACAATCTCTTCCACTCGAACATGCTCAGCCCTATTCACACTTCTAACTGTGGCTGCCTCAGTCTCAGATGAAATAGCACCACGACTGAGTCAAAGCCAGACTACAGAGTTTGATACCACTCAAGAAATCTGGCTTGAAATGTATGATTGTGCAGTCTTGTCACAGTACAGATGCTTTGAGTTGCGCTCACAAGACCATTTTTATGCTCAGATAGATCCTTTTAAATGACTCAATTAAAGATGACTCTTTGCACATTGTAAATATCTTAAATTTGTGGCTGTTAGTCTGTTTAGCGCCTACGTGCCGGGAGCGCATGTGTATATGTACCTGTTTGTCTGTATCGTATAGAGCTTATGAAGCCATTATGGGTGAGATGAATGGTCTTGACAGTTCCAGAGGCGTCATCGTAAGTGAAGGTCACCAGGGTGGAGTCATAAACCACCTCCGAGAGCCGCGCCGCTGGTGTATACCTTGAAAAAAAAAAGAAAGAAAGTAAAATGAAGAAAAGAACAATTTATAGAATAGGTGATAAATTAGTAAGTTGTGACGTTTGTAGTAAGAACAAAAAACAGCATCATTTGTAAATCAATATAAGTAAACATGCTATACTCGAATAATACAGAGATCTCTTGAGCCATTAAGGAACAAGTTGCATCATCCTTTAGCATTTCATCAAAACCAGACCAGCTGCTGTGGCAGTTATGGCCTTTGAAATCTTGAAAATGGGACCGTTTATTATACTGTAGTATCCCCATCGAGCCAATGAGTACTACAAATGTTAAATACCAGAACATTGCCCGAATCAGTCCTCTAACTTTCAGCAAAATCAGATCAGTGGTGTCTGACTTAGTGTGATGATAAAAAATGTGACCTTTAATCAGTCTTCCCATTAGTCCAATCAGTGTAATTTGTAAGGACAGCTGGATGTGTGTGTGGCACGTTTTGTGTCAGCTAGATTTAGAGCTGTAATAGGGCTTTTACATTTCTGAGATTAGCCTTTAATTATAGCACCTTCATCAAGCCAATCAGTGTTATGTTTTTATGTGGCTGAATATAGTGCCAAGATGCATTATGCCTCCAAGTTTCATCAAAATCAAACCGGTGGTGTTGCCAGTCATCTCCTCCACACTGCGTTGCGTTCCCAAATTAACTGATAAAACCAACAGCCAATAATATTTCTGTGATCTGCGTCGTACCTGTAGATGACACTGCGTCCTGTTCCTAAGTACTGAGTCCTCAGCAGCCGCCCATCCAGGGTGTAGTCCTGCATGAAGGAGGACTGGCTGTCAGGAGGAGTGTATATGTTCCTGTAGTAACCGATGGACAGGAGCGACTGCAGGGTGTGCTTCACCATGCTGGGCATTGTCACGGCAACCAGGCGGTCCGTTTGGTCGTATTCAAAGACGTAGCGCCGCTGGCTATGCAGGAGCAGCATAATGGACTGCAGGAAACACAGACAGATGCACAGCAGAGTTATAATACTGTAGCTCTTTGGTTTGACAAGCTTTTTCTTTCTCTGTCTGGTGTATTTTTTTTATCATCATGTCATTCTGTTAAAAACTTTGTATGGCCACTTCAGAAGCAACCTTGAGGACCTTTGATTTTTCAGTTGGTCATTGAAGGCTATTTAATTCTTAAAACTTAGGTAAAACAAAATGAAAAAATCGCCATAATTGGACCTCTGGGTTTCTTATATGACTGCGATAATTCTGTTTACTGTTTTACTTTTAAGGCAAGCTTTATAGTAATCTGTGTCTGCAGTCTTGTAGCTATTTGAACCGTTTGAACTGCAGTAAACAATGTTGTATAAAATACTCTTCTATTTAACTGTAAGGTATAATATTAATACATTAATAATACATGTAGGTGTTATTAATTCCTTGATGTTTCTGTAATATAAGCTCATTTACACTCTAATTTTGTCTTGGACCAAAAGATGACACTAAATTTATTTCAGGCTGAATATCATTCCATTATATATTAATTTCAAGGACGGAAATGATTAGGTACTGGTAGCTTTCAGCTTTGTCTCACACTTTCAAGAACCCACCTCTTTGCATGTTTTATTCCATTTACTAAAAGTAACATGAACTGCACATTAAACCTATTCATTTTTCAAAGCATGGTGAATGTTAACTGTAAAACCCACTTTCAGGAAACCACTGCTTTCTTTTTCTTTCACCACTCTATGAAAACCAAGGTACAGAGCCTTTAAACGTACTTGAGTTATATAATTCATCACAATAAACATCTTGTCTGCTTTTGCTGCTCTTAAAGCTTTGGTACTGTTGTGTAATCATGCAGCTACGTTATAAGTACAGATTAATATAAAAAGTCTGCACACTAATTGAACTTTAAAAAAAATGTAAAGCAGGCCTAATCTTCCCACTGCAAATTGATTTTCATAGATAACCAAAATGAATGAAACCAATGGCTGCCTCAAAGGGATGAAACACACATTAAAACACTGGTGCTAGTATAGCACTGTAAATGATTTAAATCTGTTAAAGATGTCTCACTTTCATCTCATATACTGGAAGCACATTTCATCGTTTTAGTGTTAGTTTTGATTTCAGGTAACTGCAGTAACCTTGAAGCAGCAAACAAAGATAGAGCAGATGTGTTAGATTGGTGCTAACAGTAAAGACAAAAACAACCAGGAGTGAACACATCAAACAAATCTCAGCATGATACAGAGAGATACTGTCTCGCACATCATCTCTGAACATGTTCGTAGAAGTACAGCACTCACTCTGTCTGCGTACGTGTAGCTCCAGATCTTGCCGTTGACCCAGGCTCGGGACACCACCCTGTCGTTCTCATACTCCAGCCGCTCAGACCATTCCCCGCGGTAGATGGCCGACAACAGTCCCCCACCAGAATAGCTGATGTTTACTTCAGTGTATTTACTACTGGGAGACCAGACCACGGGGCGGCCCAGTAAGTCATACTGGATGTGTAGGGTGAATTTCCTGTGGTCATCATAAATCTTCCCTACTCTGGTGTTCTGATCAAAGTCTATGGACAGCAGGTTTCTGTTATGTGCCTGAAAGGAAAATCATTAAAATGTCAGCTACAGGGGAGAACAAAATAAAACCTTTTAATTTTATTGCTTTATCATCATCATAAATTCTACATAAGGCCACAGACATGCAAATATAAATGAAGGGACATGTCTGAGACAAGCAGAGATTTCATTAGTTTAATTGTGACATTTAGAGAAAACTGGACCTGCATAATATAACAATAAATTGCCTTGTGAACAAGTGAAGAACTGAGTCCTGGGGATTGCTAATTAATTAGCGCACATCAGATAAACTGTGCTTTCCTATTTCATGAAATATTCTGTTTGTGTGGTGTACTTTTTGTGCCAAGGAAAAAGAGAAGAGGTGTTGTAGTGGAAAGTACAGCTAACAGGTTAAGAGTCATTTGACCTATCAGCTACCTCCCAGGGACGCTGCTAATCAGTCAAAACATCTATCATGTTTTTTAACACCAAACCATACAGTTAAAAAGGGCTTTCAGTTTTTGCTCAAAACAAGTGCCACCTTTTGAGGAAGTATATGAAGGTCAGATTGCACAACTTTTTGTTGACTATGCATACTTCCAAGGTGTTGTGATGTGACCTACTCACACCAGTTTCCGTAGTATTTGGGTGGTGTTGACACATTTATGGGTTAGTCTGAATTAAGTTGCTAATTCATACTTTCTTTGTGTACTGAATATAGAAGACTGTATTTTCTTTATTATCTGAGCTGGATGAAGAAAAAGTTGGTGATTTAGTGATTTACCCTAAGCCTGCGTTCATAAGTACTGTAGTTAGTCTTGCTCTGCTCCTTCCTCTGCCTCCACTCTATCAGGCTGGGGGCGTGGTCTCCAGGCAGGCTGATGTTACAACGGCTGGCCGTGGGACTGACTCCTCCCCCAACGCCTCCGGGGAGAAGGGGCTCCGTGCTGAGTGACAGTTCCATCCCACTTGCCAGTGACACAAGGAACGAACCGTCAGCGCTGACTCTGTATGAGCTCTGAGCGTGGTCTGAGGGTGGAGGGGCAGGTGTGATCATATGGTGGGTCACACACGTACAGAGACGAACACAGACACAATAGAACATAAAACCACACATGCACACAGGGAGCAGCAACACATGAAAAAGTGTGAAAAAACATCAGTCAGTGTCTCACAAAAACAGTCTTGAGAAAAATCAATGGTGTACAGGAGCAGACTACATGAATGCCATGAATACAAGTCTGGCTTTTTGTGTGTGTCTTTTGTTTGAATTAATTGCTAAATTTGCGACGCTGAGTCTTTTTACATTTTCTCTGCAACATAAGCGCTGGAATATACATGCTATTGTAGCTTTAGAAAACTGTAATCTATTGAAAAAGAGAGACAGATAGACAGATAGTGAGAAACAGGAACAAAAAGAGAAGGAGAGACAGAAAGAGAGAGAGAGAGATAAAGAAAAAAGAAAGTAAGAAAGAAAAAAAAAGTGTGTAAAGAAAGGGTGTTTGGCCATGACAGTTTTTCACACATTGCAAAGGTCTCTCAGCAACTGTTCTTTCATTTTCTGTATCGCTCGAGCAATGTTTTATACAGGATTTTTACACATGCCAATAGCACTTTGTATCAAGCCATTACTATTTCTAAAACACAATTAATAAAAAAAATTGCAAAAATAATCCTAAAACTATATTTTAATCATAAAACTTAACACAGCTAATAAACTGGATAGTAACTTCTATTCCCTCCACTGCTATAAAACCTCTTTCTGTACATATGGTTATTGTTGCCTCAGAGGCAGAAAAAGACACACTGAATTTGTGGGTGGTGATGGTAAAAGGGAAGGGGGGCGGGTTGGGTGGATGGGGGTCTAAAATAGAGGGTCATTTCAACTCTTCCCTGGCAGCTCTGTCATACTGTAGCACCGCGCACATGCCTGCGTGTGTGCAAGTGTATTTGTGTGTGTTGGAGCAGCTTTTCTCTCCCTGCAGTCCTGTCATTGTGACAACTGCTAGAAAGCAATTAAAGGGATGACATGAGAAGAAACTGCTCCCATGAGCGGCTTCTCCACTCCACACTCATTTTCTCCTCTTCTCATCTCTGCCCTCTTTTCCATTTTTTCCTGCGATCGTTAAGACTTTTCACACGTCAGTAGGATCTGCCTCTTTTTTGTAAATAAAAAAAAAGCAAATTTTTTTTCACTGCCCATTTGTCTGGTTATGTAAAGAGGTCATATTAGATCCATATGTGAATTATTTATAGAAGCTGTGAATCTCCTGCGCGCGCATCCAGTGCAGCCGATGAAGAAGGAGAAACACAGGTCAGTGTGTCTGACCTAACCAGAATAACAGCCGTTATTGCAGTTTGCCAGTCATAAATGTTTAATCATCACTATAACCTCACGGTCTGCCCTCCGTACACATCTGTGTACACTGTCTATGCTTTAGTCCCCCCCAAATGAGTCATAAATGGCCTTGCGGCATGTTTGTGGTAAACTAGATGGGGGTAGATACATTGTGGTGAGGCTATAATCTTTCCTGCCTGTCAACCAGTGAACACATGGGGACATTACATTTGTTCCGCCATATTCTGGCTCTGTGTAAACTCCTTTGTCTTACCACAGTTAATGTTATGTTCCTGCTGACCTATGAGTAGTGAAAAAAACACACAGTGCACCATGACGCTATACCTTGTCTGAACGTGTAGATGGTGTCACTTGCAGACAGGTTGGTACTGGTGACGAAGTTCTCACGGTTGGACGCCTCCACCTCTACCCGAGACCAGCGCTCAAGGTTGCCCTGGAAACCGCTCACCTCACCAGTGGGGAGTGTGATGTTGGTCACACGGCCCTCGCTGTTGTACCTTGGAGAATAAGCAAAAAGACAATGGTGTACAAGCACAAACACACACAGATGTCACTGTCACTGTTGGACAAACGAAGGCAGCCATACACACAAATGAGCACGTAGATATACATACGCATTCTCACTATCACTCTGTTTTCCCCTCTCATATACAAACATCGGCACGGAGTAAGTGTCAACTATGATTTATATGTGTAATTATCCAGCTGTGGAATTTGAGACAGAGACTCGGTCGGCAGTGGTGAATAATTCAGACAGATGTGTTTTTGTGTGTGTACTATATGTGTGATACTAAACGTGTGTGATCAAAGGGTTGCATAGATGTCCTTCAGCTAATCAGTCACTTAAGCTGAGACTAAACTGAAAGAAAAAAAAAAAAGTCTCTCCAGCTTCCTACAGAGATGCACTACTTACCACCAGATGGCACTCAAATTTCACACCGCAAATATAAACTCTGTCTCACATTAATACACATGCACATATATGCAATGCCCTGTCCATACATACATTCATGTGAAGCAACCAACCAAGACTAAAAGGAAAAGTGAAACAGAGAAGAAAGGAAAACAGAAATAAAGAAAGAAAGGAAAAAAAGACAGACAGAAAGAGAGAATAAACGAGAGAACAATGAGCACAGAAAGAAAACTGTAGTCTTACTCATAAACAGTGGTCCAACTGTTCTCATCACTCTTGGTTGCTAGGAGACCCGTGTTGCCATGGTAAGTGATGTGGGCGATGTCATGGCCTTGGGCTGACACCTTTCTCAGTGTTCCACTGTTGCTAAGAGACAGCCAGTACACCTGTCCGCCAGGTAGTGCCAGCCAAAGAGGCACTCCGTGAGCATCTCTCCTCACCTGGAGCCCATGGCCGTCACGACATATCAGTCCAGACAGCTGGCCGTCTGTGCCGTAAGAAAAGTTGTACAGGTACTGGCCTGTGATCAGATGTTTGGTGTACATGTGAGAGCCATTCTGTCATGAAAAAAAGAAAGACAGTTGTTGGTATTGGGTTGCAGCTGCTATCTGTGTATATATTAATAAGTTTGAGTGTAAAGTCCTCTCTAAGTTATTTACTAACTACTAGCCACTGTAGTTTCAAAATAGAGATGTACTAAATTATGTTGCACCATTAAAACTTAAGTAACAATATAAACAGGAAGTCATTATAGCATCACAACTTGTAGCATAACTTCAGAAAAAATAACTATTTTAGTGGAGCATCAAACTTCTAATCCTTTGTAAATATATTTTTTAATTTCTAATTGCATACATGGAGAATATGTGTTTAAAGTTAGTTGTCATACATTTCAGAATGACAAAATATTAATATATCTGATCATCCTAACCTTGATAAAGTTATTTGGTCATTAAGTATAGCATGAAGTTTTGTAATTTAAGTTATATTGTGTTACTCTTAATGAAATGTAATTTAAAATCATCCCAAGTTGATGTAGTGGATGGATATGGTGCCTTCGTAGTCTTCCGACCACTTAAAGTGCTTTACAGTGGATGTCACATTCAACCATTCACACACATTCATACACTGAGGCTCGCCATGCCAACTGCTCATCAGAAATGAACTAATCCCAATCACATACACTCACACACCGATGGCACAGCATCTTGCCCAAGGACACTTTAACATGATTGAACTGCCAACTTTCTTATTACACAACCCACTCTAACTACTGAGGCACAGTAATCATGTTCATACAAAGATCTTATACTGAAGTATCTAGATATTTAACATGCAAATGCACATGTTCTATACAGATAGCTCAGGCATTGTGTACCTGGCTGAAGAGATAGAGTTCCTGATCCAGTGGGGAGCTGATCTCCACCAGTCCGGCTGGGCTGGGCTGAGCCTGGTTGGGACTGACAGCTCTGATCCGGATGTTGCCCAGATCAGCAATGTACAGTGTGCCATTGGGGGCCACGGCCAGAGAGGAGGGGGCTTTGAGACGAGCGTCACGAGCGTAGCCTCCATCTCCTGATAAGAGAAACAAGAAGACATTATTTCAATGAAAACTCTTTATCAACAAAATGGCATAAGTCAAGGCGCCCTCGGTTATAAACACACTGAGCAATACAAATTATTCTTTAGAGAAAGAGAGAAGTCACCACTGGTATACACAAGCTTTGCAAAATATGAAGATCACATGGTGCCGCTTAAGCATTTATCAGTTCAGCTCAGGACTTGGACTTGTTGGGATAACGTAGCTTCCCAATGGAGTTGGTAACCCCCTTGATAGTGACCTCAGCCTTATCAGACGGTGGTAGTGGGTGACTCAATGCATTCAGATGTCTTTGGTAGCTCAGCAGGATAACAGCCGGGTGAAGCCCTTTAGATGCTGTCAGCAGTAGGCCTGGGGCCTCTGATGGGTCTGTGCAGGCAGCAGGGTGGCAGTTTATCTCTTGACAGCATGCGCATTATGTGTGTGTGTCTGTTTTTGTGCGTGTGTGTTCTCATGTCTGTTTGTATTTGCTGTTGTGTGCTCACATATGTGCGCATGTTCAAAGACACTGTGTGAGTGTCTACGGTGAAGAAATGGAAACGGAAAACCTCTGAAGAGAGTAATCATCTGTTAACAGCAAGACATGATTGAAAATATGCAAAGTACAACCCAAGAAATAGGGATGGTTACAGCCCATTGGCTTGTGGCATGGGAGAGACACTTCCCTCCATTTTGAATAGAAAAGCAACTGATTTTTATGAGCAGAATTAAATGATAAAATCACATCCTCTGACACTTACAATGAAAGCATGGCCTAACTGTCAAAAGAACATCTGCTTATTTGTTTGGTCCTTTCCCTCTTCCCTTTATTACATTTCAGGTGCCCTTCCATGATACACCAACCAGTTAAAACCTTCAGTGGCTAGATGACAGCTTTTTCTTTTGCCTGTAATTTGAATGGATTTTAAAGGTTTCACTCAAGCTGGTTCCTACAGAAATTTAGCTGGAGGTTTTTGTGAAGATGGAGCCTTTCCATGAATGCAAATACAAATACATTCCCTTATATATACACACACACACACACACACACACCTACACACACACACTGTATACTCATTGCACACATGCACACAGCCATATTACATTCACTTATGTTTCCACTGTGACTTCGTAGATAGTCATTTCTTTCCTATATATTGTCATTGTTTACATACCCATCATTATCATAATTTTTTATTATTTTTCAAGGAGAGTCAAAACAACCATTCTTAGATATTAAAATTCCATCTGAATTAAATAATTTAGACACCTTCGAGTAGAGAAGAAAACAGTGGAAGAGACAGACAACAAAGAAAAAGCTCTTCTTAAGCTTTGCTAATAAAATAATTTGCCAGCAGGGACACACAGACAGCGAGATTTAATCACTCAATATCAAGATACACTATTTCAATTCATTTAAGTTATGTCGAAGCTTTTAAAATTGCCTTTTGTTTTGTTTCCTTACTTCTAAAATATGATCTAATATGACCTTTCAGAGCAGTTACATGTTGTTTTTAGTACTGTAATCCTATTAGACATAATCTAATACTCTCACATTACTTAATCCTACACTCAACATAGTGTGTGTGTGTGTGTGTGTGTGTGTGATGACCCACCAGAGAAGCAGTCACAGTTGGGGTCTATTTTACAGTCACAGTCCGTGGGGGCTCCAGAGATAACAGATATCTCCCCGTTGGTTGACACCTGTGAATTGTTAAAAAAAAAAGTCACACACGGCTACAAAATGCTTTATTATTATTATTATTGTTCAAGAGAAGATAATGTTCAACAACAGCCTTTGTTATGTCTAATCTGTACGACAAACAAGGTAATGATGGCGTTTCATAAATACTTGAACTGGAAATGACATTTAAAAGAAGTAAGAGGAAAATGACGACAATTTATTTTGCAGTGTTTGTCTAACTAAACCATCTAAGATGATATCTCTAATGCCTTTTTTTAACTGTAGGAAAACAAAAGAATTATGAATCTTCAGTGTTTTGCCTAAAAGGGGCTTTGTTGTCCTGATGGAGAGTGCTATAAATGAAGGTGATATCTGCTCCACCAACAGTTTGATGTATCTTGGAGGAATGATGCTTTTTAAAATGCTCCAAGGGGAACATGCATTGTTGGAAGATGATTGGGGAAGATATGCTTGATTTGGATTTTTAATTTTAATCAACTTTATTATCCCTTAGGGAAAGCTGATTTGCAGTGTGTTTTATAAGCTATTCTGTATTTTGAATTATTTGGCCTATATTTGCTTTCTCTGCCGAGAGATAGATGACAGTACCACTCTCATGTGTGTATAGCACATCTAAAGCTACTTAAAGGTTCTATATGTAGCTGTGGCTGTTATATAAAAAAAAATGATATCATATTTAGAATAACATTACTATCTGCAATATTCCTATGGTGCTAACTAGCTTGGCGTTTGCAAATCACCCCATCAGCCAACCCTACAAATTAACCAATGCCTAAACCACACCGTGCAGCCAAGCCACAGACAGCCAGCTAACCCGAGCTTAGCTTAGGATCCAGCCATTTTGTGCTAAGCTAACCAGTGGCTGGTAGTAGCCTCATCGTACAGAGTGTGTACCACTCTTCTCATCTAACACTTTGCAAGAAAGTATTTCATCAAAATATTGAACTATTCCTTTAAAATTGGATGACCTCAGTCTATATTTATTGAGCATCTCAGAGTAGAAAATAAATCTGGACTTGTTAAAAAAATGCACATTTAGTTCTAATTGTAGGCTTAGGAGTGAAAGTAAAATTTCATCAACTTGTCTTAGGAAAATACTCCAGAATTTCAGAGTTGGCCTAATCAGTTTTGAGTCCCCAGCAGGAGGTGATAGGACAAACATGTTTTCACATTCCAGAGGTAGTAAAATATAGAGCTTTTGATTTAAAATAACTGCCTCCTACAAAAACATTGATTGAATTTAAAATGTGTGAGTTGTATGCTGTAAAGGCTCCAAAATATACCCACTTCACAGAAAACAAGTTCTTGCAATGTGGACTTAATGGAAAACAATGTAACACACTCACAACAAAGCTTATTTGGGATGCAATTATTGTGATTTTAATGCACCTCAAAGCTCCAATGCCATGCATATTCAATAACTTTCATTCCTCTATGCAAGATAAAAAATTAAATTCAACACATATTGGTTATGCATGTGTTGTACTTGATGTTATGGCCAAATGTTTTGGGTGCTTGTGACAGACAGACAGACGTGCCTGGACCATGAGAGCAGACCAACAGCAGTGCCAAAGCATTGCCTAAATACTTAATGCGGCCAAGGCACGTTCACATTTAATAGGGCTTATTATACAGAAAAAAAAGACTTGCTGGCTAAACAGTACAAGATGCAGCTGGTGTCAGCCATTTAAGATTAAATGTAGCGGTTAATTTGTGTGTCTTTTTTTATCAGGTATCAAATACATTGTCAGTCTGTACCTGTGCGCAGCTAGTTTGTCTTACAAGTGACACAATTTTCTGTATTTAATTTAGTTCTTCCTGCATCACATTGTATCTGCATCAGCCTGTCAGATTCTTGAATGTGTTGATTGCACATCAGAACCACTGAGAAAATCTGCAACACATCATCATTAATTTTATTTTATGGTTGAGTGTCATAAAACGGTTTTATTCATTCTCACAGGAGAAGTTCTACTTGTTGCTGAGAGTGTGTGTAGGAGCCATCATGAGTAACTCTCACGTCCTACTCTGAGGCAGAAGGATTTTCTTTAGCTCTCGTTTGACTTTCCGTGTGAATGATTCTGAGACGCAAGATAAATATATAGGCCTGGAAATACGAAACATAAAATAGTTTTGACAAATACAGAAAAAAAAGACAGATTTTTCATTGCCCTTTCAAAGACGACTTCCTGGTCTCCATCAAAAAGGCATTTTATGTTCCTGTCTGCCTCCACATGGACTCAACGTGGTGCTGCTGACCACAAAGGGACTATTGATTGAGTCCAGCAGGCAATATCTTTGTGGTGCCCAAATGCTTTGGGCCTGTTATAGCATGCTGCTAGCTAATGGACAATTTTTTTTTTTTCCTGAAATGAAAACATGCTTTTAGGTTATTTTTTGGATGCATCAGAGTTTTGTAAAGTCACATGTGAGAGGCAGATTCTGAACACTTCTGTGCTGCACAGCATCTGTGACCACAGCAAACAACCTGACAGTGGAACTTATTGTGCAACAAGCATGAGTGTGAATTAGTGTCATAAGGCCAGATAGATTGTTGGTGTCAATTGCAACTGTTCCTGTCAGTTTCGCAAGAAATGCAGACACCCTCTTGCTAGGGCCCCTTGCTCTGTTAGCATTCACAGAGGGACGCCGGTGCAGATGGAGAGTGGAAGGTGTAGTGAAATATAGTAGGGTGTAATAAATCAGTGGCCACAGGAAAATAGCCAATTACATTTGACATTAGTAACTAGTGGTTTCGAGCAATATATATTTATATACTGCCTACTGGATAAGTAAATCTTCTGTAACTTCATGAATTATTATCATGAATTGATATAAAAATAAATGGATAACTCTTCAGCGTGAGGAAAGTTGTGGCTTTAAGTGAGAACTTTCTTTAAAAAAGGTCTAAAACTGGGAACCTGATGGCTGCTCAGTTTTAAAGACATTAATTCATTCTTGGCTGCCCTACAAAGCCCAATCAGAGCATCTCGGGCTAAAAATAACTCTGTATTTGTAGTGACAAAGTGACCTGTTGGATGCGGTTGATGCGCCTCTCATCTGTCTCGGCGATGAACAGTGTGCCCAGGTGGGACAGGGCGATGGCTTTGGCAGCCTCAAGGGTAGCTCGCACTGCGGCCCACCTCACCAGGTGGTGGTCAATACCTGGAACCTGGCAGTGGATAGGGCGACCCGCCACAATACGCACCTGAAGATTTTCTGATACCTGATGTGAAAAAAAACACCATCATGTATAAAAGAGACAGAAAGTAAATAATTACAACTGCTGTAATTATTTTGGAGCAGTCAATGGAATCAGCCACTGACAATATATCTTTGTTGATCCAGTGCATCAGACATCATCTAACCTAAGCCTAAATCATCTAATGACTCATTAAGTTTTTACAAGATACACACTTGAACAAACAATTCATTAAATTTGGTAGTGTTTGGTAATAAGCAAAACCTGAGTGACATTTTCTTAAAAACAACTTCTGCAGACTCTTGATAGCATGTTATTTTTTTTTTAACAATGTGCTCTTTTCCTTTCTTTTATGTTAGCAGCCTCTCTCACTCTAAATGCACCTTAAGTGACAGCACTGCAATTTGTGAGAAATATTTCATTACTCTTTCTTCCTCTGCTATGTATAGTGCCAGTATCTCTCAAAAAAAGCACAAGCTTGAATAGGAAACAGGTTTAGAATTAATTCCCTGGCAAACGTGTGTTTTGTGTGTGTTTAGGACTGTTTCTCTACCTGTAGGACAATGTTGTTGTCTAGGATGTAGAGGGAGTTGTCCAGCGGGTTGATAGCCAGGTCTGTTGGCCACTCCAGACGCACCTGTGAAATGACACACACGTGTACACAAACACAGACTATATATAACCGTATTTCTATCAAAAATTAAAACAAAAGAACAAGCAAGCCTTGGGGGGTATCACCCACAGGAGACAGTTACAGGTGATACAAATAATATCTCCTTAATAACATAGCATTAGGCCCTATGACCCTCCCTGCTCATGCAAAGGTCAGCGGCGGGCAGGGAGCCTTCCCTGTGTTTATTCAAGACTCACACCAGCTCGCCTCGGCACTGTTCCAAATGTCAGCCAATAACCATGATCGCCGCCTGCTCAAATAGCACACCATGCCCGCTGACAGTGTGGGGGTCAAAAACAGACAAAACCTGCACTAGCGCACAGCCACCCACATCACTGTCTATCCACACAAACAAACAGTCAAACTGTGAGCTATAGAGACGAGGTGGTGCGTCTGAGGGATCATCGAGGTGATTGATGACTCTGGCGATGGATTGGTAAATAAATGGATCATGTTAAATTGCCACTGACATGTCCAATTATAGGCTCTGTCAAAAGAGAGAGAAGGGGGTTCACTGTGAAATTCCATTTTAAGAGGTGGAGAGATTCATCAAGCAGGACTCATTCTGTCCTTAGCCAAAGAGGACAAGAATCAAATCTCTCCTGCTCATAATATCGAACTTTGCAGTGATGGCAGGCGATCAATTTTGCAAGTTAGGCTGAGCTTAACTTGCTTCGCTCAAACTGAAACTAAAATAATAATAAATAATACAAATTAAAAAAATATTATTTCAAGCATAATATATAAGTTGTGTCTTTCAGTGGGAAAAGAGTGTGGGAACGAGAGACGGACCTTTTCAAAAATTAAGATTTCTCACTAAAATAAATTATGGCTGGTGGATCAGACACACGCTGAATTGAATACCCACTCACAACACGAATTCACCGTCCATTATGTGTGTGTCAGTATCTGAGGAGATGTTACCAAAGTAAGTGCCCGCTTGCTGCTTCCTGTCTGGTGCCGGAGCGAGAGGCTACCCCTGTCAGCTCTCACTGGCTGTAGCTCACTGCATGCGTCGTCTCCGACACAACCATATATTTAGCCTGATAAACCAAACACTTCATGTAGATAGGGCCTTTGTGTGAGTTGCCGTAGTTTCTCCTACACATTTCACAGCTAGTTCTCATTCCCAGGTCAATCATTATACAATCCTAGTGGTTTACTAATCTCCAACTTCAATCTTTGCAACTGTCCCATTGGTTGCCAACTAAAATCCTACACACCTGGACCACCTTTAAATACACAAGGGGGACACCTCCCAAATGTTGAATGTAGTAAAGGGATAAACTGCTAAAATTGCTAACAATTGAAACACTACTGTATGAGGGCTTGTTGAAAAGGGGGGAAAAACAGTATTGTACCAATGTTTGTAGGATATACAGTGCTCCAGTCAGTAGCTACAGAAGTTGAAGCCTAAACGCTTTTTCCACAAATGTGTACCAAAAAAAAAAGCTTTCATCCTCTTTTAAAAAATGGAAAAAATATTCACAATAGCTACATTGTAGTTTATATTTCCTTATACAAAAAGTGAGAATTCAGATCGACTTTAAACTAAAAACAACAGCCAACACTTTGCTGATAAAGTAGCATAAATGACTGCAGTGATGTTTGTCTCAATGCAGCTACAGAGGTTTCCATCAATACTGGTGCCACATTGAGATCGCAGCAGTTTTTAAGAACAAACACAGATGGAGGATGAATGCAACTGGATGTGATCAGATGTGCTGCAGAGGCCGATAACTAACAAACAGACGGCTGTAACATGGGCCCCTTTAAAGATATATAAGAGCACCTCTGGGAATTCACCTAGGCTGAACACGCATATTCACACACACATACACAGGCACTTGCCTTTCTATGTGTGGGCAGAGATCCCTCTATAGAGCCAGCAGTTCATCTATAATTCATCTTCTGCTCTAATAGGCCTGATATAAGTCAGCAGTGTGATCTGAAGGCTGACTGATCAAATCTGTGCAGTAGCTGTCTTTGGCCTCCACCACACTGTCTCTCTCTCTCATCTCAACGACAACACACGAACACAAAACACACACACACACACACACAGAAATCATCATCATAATCATTTTCCTTCATCTGTTAGTATGGCAGTCTAAATACCAATCCAAGAATGCACTGGCTTGGTGAATTCAAGCAGCGAAATTACAGGTATCCAGCAGAGCAGCCTGTCTGTTCTGTGTGGTCAGTCAGGTGGTAAAGAGGGTAAATTTCATCCTGTCTGACTGTACCGACCCTGTTCATCAGGAGCTTCGACCCTCCGGCACCCGCTTCAGATTTCCCTCAGTCAAGACAAACAGATACAAACACTCGTATATCTCCAAAGCCTCCTCAACGCAAGGAAAAGGAGGTAGCTTTCCTGCCATGAGTATGTAGGCCTACTTGTAGAGTGATTTCTGATTATGTTGTTGCCGTTGGACGTTTTTTGTTGATGTATCTCAATTGTAATGCTAAGCTGGTCATACTTTGTTTGGGCTTTGTTGTTTGTTTGATGTTTATGCTGATTTCTGATTATGTTGTTTGCCGCTGGACGTTTCTGTTTATTTACCGTATTTTGACTGTAATGTTTTTCTGGTGATACTTTTCGTAGAGCGATGACAGGATAGTCATCATTGTATTGTTCTTATTGCTGTTTGGATGATTATGCTTGTTCATTGATGCAGCGCTGCTTAGCCTGAGTCTGTGTTATTCTGGCTAATGTGATTTCATGTTTGTTTTGGGTTTTATTTTTGTTTTTTATGTTGCAAAACCATTAATGTGTCCTTTGGGGACAAATACAGTTGAACTTGAAACACACACACACATACACCTTTAAGAAGACAGACAGTGTTTCTATGGAAGAGGCAAGAGGCCAGGCAATTTAGATTGACAAAACAATCACTGACTGTAACAAACAACAAACATACTTATTTCTGACCTGTTGCCTTTTTTTTGTAATTACTCTTAATTAGTTGACACAAAACACATGCAGGAGTCTTATATTACTGCAGATTTTCTAAACAACACTCAAATGGTGAGGATGAAGCCTATGCTTTCTACAAGTTATTTAACCTCGACTGCATTATTAGCTTACCTGGCTAATGTCCATGCGTGCATCACAGCTTAGTGGCTGCGTCGACATCAGTCCGTTTGAGCCAATCACAGTGGAGAGCAAACCCTTCTCATTAATCTTCTGAATGGTGGTGCCATCAACGAAGTAGACAACACCTCTTTTATCCACCGCAATACCTGGGCGGGTGAGAGAGAGAGGCAGAATGAGCTTTTGGAGATGACAGAGAGAGCGAGTGGGGGTGAGAGAACAAAAAGGAGAAAGGAGAAAAACGTGAAAGAGAGTGTGCGAGAGAGAGAGGAAAGAGAGAAGAGATGGAGAGGTCTGAGTAAGGGAGGGAAGTAAAGTGGAGAGAGGAGAGGGCTTCGGAGAGGCATCCAACTCAGTTAGACATTCAGCTCAGCAAGCGGCTGTCTTATCAAAGGCACTGCACCACAGAAATGTAATTATATTTCCATTCCAGAGCCCACTAAAGGGATTAGAACAATGCAACTGGAGGAAGAAGTTATTTGTCACATTAGATGTGAGCAGGGTGCCTCAGTGAACTTTTGACATTTGGTGCTTGCAAACGTGTGTTATTAATGTGTATCCACGAATCACACACACACACACACACAACACACAACACACACACACAACACACACACACACACACACACGTGAATATCTGCATGGGTGCATTTGCTAGCCTAGTGTTTGCACAGCACATGTGAACACATGCTTTGTAAATGTGTTTTGCTTTGAACAGCATATACTTGAACTCTCCTTGCAGTGGAGCTCTGCAGTAGACGGTGGGTAGATGAGGAGGTAAGTCCAGGTTTTAAAGGTCAGGGCAGACTATGAATCATCTGTTATGGATGAGGAGCGACCTTCATCCCCTTCTCATCTCCATACAGCGAATGGCCCTTTGACTCAGCTCCTCAGCAATAATATTCCACAACTCAACCCTCACCTTTCATACCGTATGCCGCCAATCCTCCTTGATTGCTTTCACTTAGCATCAGCGACAATAAGCCATATTTCAGTATCCCTACCTGCCATCTCCAATGCGTGTGGCTCACTGTTGTGCCATTTAAAAATACATTTTGTTTATGGTTTATCATTAAACCATGTCAAGTTTATGTATATATCCCTTTATCTTATGCATGCCTCAAAGGATTTCATGGAGACAAAGCCTACTTATATCAAACTAAGCCACAATCAATCACAAAACTATGGCGCAATACAATATGCAATAAAGGAAATCTTAGAAAACAACCCACATGGTGAAAAGATATAAGTAGGGATAGTTGATTATTCTTACTTTCAATACATTATTTGTTTAGTCTTAAAAGCTGCACTGATTTTTTTGTTGAAAAAGCTAAAAACACAAAACTGNNAAAAAAACAGTTAACCATTGACGCATGGTAATGTTGCAGACATAGAGCAACATTACGAGTCAGGTTTCTGGTCACCCAATGAATGTAAGTAAAATTTTACTTTCTTTTAGCTCCATTTTTGGTCTCTCCTCATTGTGGGCAGTAAGCATACAAGAAACCATGAAAGACCCGACCTAGAGCTACCATTTGGTTTGTCTGTTCTGTGCTACTGCAGAAACATGGTAGTTCAACATGGCAGCCTATAAAAATAATGGGCTTATTGAGCCATTTAGCTGCCTTCCCAGCACCCAACATCCTTTCAAAACGATTCAAAGAGTGATCTGACCATGCAGAAGTGCCATTATAATAAAAATGGACAAAGAAGCGACACCATCAATATGCAGCACAGCTTCAACTACTCCTCCCTCATTCAGTCATCTTATTCCATTTACCCTTGATTTTTATTCTGGTTCTGTCAGTCTTTCTCCCTTCAAACTCTGTCATACTGGATTATGTGGGGATGTGCCTGTGCTCACTTTCTGAGCCCAGGATAGAAATCACCACTGCCCTTTTCCCCAGGCAGCACTAAGGTCTCGTCCTCCTTAACATACAATAGCTTTCTTTACGCATGATTTCATTCAGCAGGTGCACACTCGCACACATACAAACATGCAAACAGCGCGCCGCCACCACAACTAGATTTGCAAATGTCCACAAACTGAGCAACCCTGGGCCGACCCTATAAGTCATAAATCGTGCAAGTGGAGAGGAGGTGGAGAGGGGAGATGGGCAGGGGGAGGGCCAGGGTCAGTGTGTTTCCTCCAGAGGCCAGAAGGTGAACTGCAGAGCTCTCCCTCCTGGCCCCTTCATCATCCCTCTGACACAGACAGATTACACCACCCACACAGCCTCACCCCCCCTCACCCAACACCTTTCCTCTCCTCTTCTAGCTTTTCCTCGCCCTCCATCCTCCCTAACTTGATCTTCTCTGCTCTCTTTTTGCTCCCCCTTCCCTCCCCTTGTTCTTTTTTGTTGTCCTTTGCTTTGTTTGTGCTGTTGCGCTCCCTCTATCTTGCCCCGTGTGTTATAAGTGATAATCAAATCAGCACCTTTGACCCTTCAGTAATGTCTGAGCTCTGTTTTTCTCTGTCAGCCTATTTTTTAGTTCTTCCATTTGTTCCTCTTGGCCTTGCCATTTCTCCTCCTGTCACCTGCCATTATGCAGGAGGGACATCTCAACTCACAGCGCAGTCTGAGCCTACTTATGTCTGAAAGTCTGCACTTTCCCCCATCCTTGGATCCTTCCTACTTTCCTTTCACTTTCGCACCCATTCCTCCTCCTAGCACCCTAAACCTGTCCCTGATCTTAGAGCTCATAAATCCTGCACAAGGACATGACGAGGCAGCCAGGACTCTCTCTCAATACTGATTTCTGTTCTCTCCCCCTTTGTCCCTGGATATTACTCTTTCTTCTCGTTCTATTGACTTCAATTCTAAATTCTCTTTATTCTTTCTTGCCTTTGTTTGTGCTTTTCTGACACCCTCAGTATGCCTGCTCAGGATCTGCATGTCTTATGCTCGCACAAGCAGCTTCTAAATGGCTGCCAATCTATCATCAACAATAAATACAGGACATGGCTGACTTATTCATCTTCACACAAGCAAAACAATGAAGAACGATTGCTATTATTGCTTGGCATTGGCGAAAGGATTTACGCCAGTTTATGTGTTGTTTAAGAGTATTTCAGCATGTTTATTGAAAAGGCTGCAGATTAGTCCACATTCTCCTTGTCAGGGACTGGATTTCCTACTGTTGTGGGTAAAGCTGTATGCTGCGTTAAGGGAATTTACAGCCCCTTCGTATAGCCGATGGATACTCACAAGACATCAAAAGATTTACCGTTTCTCCCTGGCTGGACCTGGCACTCTGATACTCATGTTTAGAAGCTGGCAGACACACCGGTGGATAAATAATTGAGATAAATCTCTACTCCAGAGGGAGACGGACATTTGGCTAAAGTTGGGACTCGATTTTATCATCAAAGAAAAGTGTATTAGACTGAGTTGCATTGACCTTGGAAAAAAGAGGGAAGGGAGAGGAGAGGAGAGGAGTGAAGGAGTGGATGATAAAGTGATGCTTTTCACATTCAGCTCAGATTTAGGAAAAAATGCAGCCAAAAAGAAAAAGACAGGCAGCGCCAAAAGAGGTGTGAAAGAGGAGAGAGGTGGTGATGAGACAAAGGGACATGATGAGGAATTGCTTCAATTAACCATTACAGGCCAATCACTCTCAATCAAAGAATCTCTTTGTTCTCTGTCCTTGTCAAAAGAATATCAGTTATAAAGCCCCCCTGTGGCATTGCAATACAATCCAATCTGATTAATGCCTTGGAGAGGGGTCTTAGAGAGCATCAGCGTTGATTACAGCTATTTGAAGAGAAGGAGCCAACAGGGATTTTCTGAGCAGAGAGGGAGGAAGAGGTGAGGATATTTGTAAGTTGAACAATGAGATGAGGTGAGAAAGACTAATTATAACAAAAGTTGTGGATTATGTATCTTATTTAGCAGTAACAGTAGAAAGCCATGTTGGCATACAGTAACATCAGGATGTGGTGTGTGTACGTGTATGTATGTGTGCTGCATACTGACTGCTAACACCTAAGCCCTCAAGAGTGCAGGAAGTCAGCCTTCTGGTGTTGTTCAAGTTTCCCTTCTACGGTACTTTCACCCTTCAAATGTTGACAGCAAAGCTGCCAAAAGAGTTGCCTCTATGGATGAAAGCAAGAGGAATTGTAAAATTGTATAGAAAACCAACACATCATTGTGTGTCAGCCGTTAAAACAACCACCTAAGTGCAAAATAAGGATATCTTCTGCAAAGGAAAGCTTTTTAGAGAATCTGTTTATGGAGGACAAAGCATGAGCATAATATAAGCATGTATAGAAGTTCAATTTATACCTGAAAACTTTTATACACCCACACAACCACAGCATAGGGGTGAATTGTGCACACACATACACACACCTACGCACACACACACACATTCTGCCAGCAGCCTGAGGAGTAAGTCATTCAATCCACCCTCCCATATCCCCAGGCTCAGTGGGTGTTAATGATATGGACTGACATATTATTACAGCATCTAAATGATGCTAGCCGTAGCTGATTATGGCCCATGGCGCTTTTGTACAAAGTAGCTTTGTGTGACTGACAAGTGAATGTAGACAGATGGACAGTTTCACCTGCACAACTGGCCCCAGTGAGGCACTCCGGCCATAAATAAAGTCAACAAAATTAGCTGGGGAAAGCCTGGAGGGTCCACTAACTGGTACAGTCCAACTGTAAGTGAAGCTGAAGAACACACTGTTTCAAAGAGTCTTTAGCTGGCTGTGTGGCTTACTGTTCCCTTTCATCATTCTCTTTGAGAATGCACAACGCTGTTTGTATGTGAAGGTGAGAATTTATTTGAATGCGTGCGCATGTCAACATGTGCAAGCTCATGTGTGGGTGTGTGTGCAGGCATGCATGCGGTGAAGTAGCTAGGTGAAAAGATAAGACATGGCAGTTAATCACATTGTGCGCATATGCAAATATAGAGCGGATAAATCAGAGTGTCTGGAGATGAGAAATTCACACTCCCACACACACACACACACACCTAGACAAACACACGCACACAACCTTTGTGAAGACACTGAGGTTGGCCATGTGCACTAAAGGGGGGAAATAAACCTGTTCACTCAATCTCTGCACTGTGAAATAGCACATTGCACTATATTGATGTTGTGTATGCATGAGTTTAAGTGGAGAGCTGCGCATGTTTACGTGAATCCATACAAGTGTGTGTGATTTCACACCTGTATTAAAACGCCTCCCTCAGAGAGTCAGACACCCCCTCTCTGTAATCTGACTCAAACACAGACAATCATTTTTTGCACATTTCCAAAACCTAGTTTTTACCCTTGTGTGTATCTATATATATACTATACCACTAGGTATATATATGAGTAGTGCTCCCTAGTTTGTAGTTATACCATATATATGTTCTTAATATATTATATGTTGTATGTATATATGTTGTATGTATATCTGGAGTTGTAACGAAGTAAGTAATTTCCCCCTGGGATTATTAAAGTATTTCTGATTCTGATTCTGAAAACAGTCACAAGTATGAACTGATTATGCTGCCATTAAACACTGCTCTGTATCTATGACATGCACATCTATGAACTGCAGTACTGTAGTACAAGTGCTGTTTTCAATGGCTCTTATTTTCCCCAATCAAAGGCTTATCATCAATCAATACAAGATAGCACCATAAACGAGGACGGGCGTGTATTTCTGGTAGATCTTTGGTAAGCAGAAATAATTCATGCTTCTTGTAATTAATTATTCATTAAAGCCCCACAGAACAGACAGTGGCTTAGTAATTAAGTCTGAATCAGACACTGTGGCTCATCTAATTATCAACCACTATAAGTTTGTTAACATATTAACCCGCATTAATTAATTATTGATAGCTGCCTTTGTTTTAGCTGTTAGTTCCCGACTACACATGTATGGCAAGGCGAGACATTGCGAGCATGCAGAGAACTGGGGGACATTTTGCAATAGTTGCATGCTAATTTTTGCGAATAAACTTTTTTTTTTGTGTGAAAATATGCGACTTGGCAGTAATTGCCTTGTTTGATAGCAAAAAAGAGATCCAAAGCAATCACAGAGGCAGCAGACAAACTCAATTATAAAAGCAATTGAAATGCTTTGGACTAGAAAGCTCCATGAAAGGCTGAGGGGTTTGGATCAGTGCGGAGCGTCTGCAGATTATGTCGCACTGTTTAGAACATCAAACAAGCACAAGGAGGTCTATCAATAGAGGCTCTTTTACCAAACATACCATCACAACAATGAGCCAGTAAGGCTCTGCAATGGTAGAAAGAGGAAATGAGATCAGATGGGAGGAAACAAATGTTTTCATGACTAAAAAAGTGGAAATGAGGCACTAAACTACTATAGATATGCGCAGCTGCCACCCAAACAAAGTTTCCCACATACAGAAGACATCACATACAGAAGACATCACAGTAACTGAGCCAGAGGCAGCTCCAGTACAGTCTTTATCACAGCTAGTTGGGTTTGCAGCCATTTTAGATTTTCCTTCCACATTTTTCAAAAGAACTATCTGAGTACGTCTTGGGAGGGATGTCTGGCCACTGGTCTCTTGAAGAACTGCAGGTGATAATGGTACCCAGGTGCAAACATTTACTGGCTCTGTTGTCCCATCCCTATAACAGCAGCTGACCCCCCCTCTGCCCCCTCTCTCACACAGACAGGTTCAATTGGACTGCCAAGCTGAACTGTGCCTGCCACCATCACTCTACTTATTCATCTTTCTGTCAGTGTGTTTAAAGAATCAAGGTGAAACAACCTGCATGGGCAGGAGTTCACTATCTCTCCCCTCATCAGAGCCCCCTCCACCCCCCCAGTCAAGACAAACGCTTCCATCTGTATGTGCTCGTGTGTGTTGGGCATTCACCTCGAGTAAATGCAATTTATTCCTCCACAGTGGCAAAGCTCCACTCCTCCTGTCAGCCTGCCAGGCTCCCAGTGGAGGTTGACAGGCCAGCTGCCAGCAATGGCCATCTCGACCAGTTAAAGGGACACACGTGTCACATTTCCCATGATCATGCTGATGTTGTCAACCTGACATACCTTTAACAAGACACCCATAACTAACTCTATGTCCCTTCACTGGGAGAAGCAGACTAGGTCCAGGGACCCAGAGGTTGTCAATCAAAATCAAGCATGCACAAGCACACTGACTCACACAAACGTTGCACCTTTGATGCACAGGCTCAGCCTTTGGCCTTAAGCCTGCATCTCTTATTGACTCAGGGCTTCATTACACACACAGTGAGCTTCAGTAATCTCTCTGAAGCTACCCTACAGACTCTGACTACAAACAAGGTAGCTGTCAGTCTGTATAGTGTTCTACCTAATACATTACTTGAGTAGCAGGCGTTTTACAGGTAGAGCCTCATTTTAAGTCAGCATAAATTTGCCTCTACTAAGCCCATTGACGCTATTTTCTTTGGTCCTTAGCAAATCTTGGCAGTAGGCTGACTATTTCCTCTCAGAATATCTATGAGTCCTCCTCTGACCCATGGTGATTAGGGTGCAGACTAGTTACTTTCTGAGATGGATCTCTTACTGGTGAATAAAAAAGTTCCAGCCACATGACATTGCATGACATTGGGTTCAATGCAATGATCCATCTAGCATTCAGCCAAAGTTAATCTCATGTTTTAATGTATCAAGAAACATTCTAAAAGTTTTTTGGTTCAAACTACATTTGCCAGTGTAAACATAGTCTGGTCACCTATGTATTTGTCTGCCATTTTGACGGAAAAAAAAACTGCTTATCGTAACCATATGCAACAGGTAGAACAGGTCCTCCAAATTGCTGAGTCCAGTCATGATCAAAATATCCGAAAAGTTTCAAAGTACCTATTACTGTCACATTTCAACCAATTCCAAGTGCCACCATCTCGCCATTTTTAGCAATGTTAGACAGTAAAATTAGCTACTATTTTGACTTTTGTTGAAGACACTTTTGGTGTTTGACAGCTGAGTCTTCATTCAGTTTGGAAGGAGCTGCCTTACTATATTTGAAACCATCTTCATTTGAAAAATGCTTTAATTTGTACAAATGCTTAAATTACTTATGTCTACATTTCCAGACAAGCAGCCCCCTGTGTGAACTTGTCATCTTATATGAGACCCTCTATGTGGACATAGAAAATTGATATTTTTTAACATTTTCATTCATCAATTCATTCATTTCATTTCATTGTTGTGGGCCTAAAGTGATTCTTACATTCTCCAAATGTAAAGATTGTTTAGCCATTCCACAACAAATAATTTTAAAAAAGCTTAAACATTTAATCAACTAAAATAAGCCCCATACTTTGCGTCCTGACCTGCCACCTTTTTTCCTCTATATTTACCGAACTTCAATAACGGTGGCTACACTAGTCTTGAGTCTTCCTAGCTAAGCTAGCTATGTATTCCAAATTCAAAAAAGAAGAATATAGTGCATGGACAGATTTGTTTGCATTCACCACCAACACTACTGGCTTATACCGGTATGCTTGATCTGCGGAGAGAAATAATTAGCATCACCAAATGTGTTTTGGGGGTTATTTTTTGGAAAAAAACGGCTCTTGCGATTGTAAAAGTTGCTGACCCCTGCACTAGAGTACTGTATGTATAGAATTTCACATCACATGTTCAAGACCATGGGTCAAATTCTCAACGAAAGCATTCACTCTAAAGTAAGAGTGTGCAGTATGCATTATTTAACAAAACCTTCTCATGTGTAACAAAACAATGCAATACAGTTGAATAAGCTATAGGCTACAGGAATAGGATATAAAATCAGCACATCGACCACATCTTTGCAATTCTGTCTCCAATCATGTAAAAATTGCCCACTGGCTGGACAAGTCCTCAATGCACCTGTGTGCTTTGCTTGATGCTTTTTTGCTTGGCCCTCCGGATTTGCCCCTGGTAGCTGTATTTTCATCATTAGTTTTGGGAGAATCGAGTCTCTGGCAGAACTTCTTATTGTGGCTGCTCAGTGATGCATGTCTGTTGCACAAACCATTGCCGATCTTCTAATTATCATGGATGCTGCAGTGAGAAAACAAGCTGTGGTAGAAATAGCATGACCCAATGGCGTATCTCTAATTTGCATTATCATAGAGTATGCTGCTGTTTGCCTTGCTGTGTGATTAATTCATGTGTGTATCATTAATGCAGGAATGTCCAGGGGCAAAGACAAAAGCTCGGTCAATGTGAAATGAAACACAGGAGCAGGCTGTTAAAAATTGCGCACACATATGCACACGCTCACACACAAACCGAATCTTAGAGCTAAAAACACTGTGTGACTTATCTGATGCCCTTGTTTTGAGAAGTAGTGCTCTGTTTAAACCAACAGAAACAATGATAGTTGACCCTCTGAGAGGGAAGGCAGCCACAGGGCCAGTTTAATATGCAGATGAGGTGTGGGACCGCTTCATGCTGCAGGATTTGGACGCAAATCACTGAGTTCTCCCTTTCTCTTTATCCATTTCATTCACTCTTTTGTTCTCTCTTTCCCCCCATTCTCTATTTTTCTCTATTAATTTCTTATTATTTTTTTATTCTCTGTTGCGCTCACTTTCTCCTTTCACTCTCTTTCTCTCTCGGTTCTGAGCTCCATCTTTTTCTCTATCAATTTAATCCGCTCCCCCTCTCCCTCTCTCTTTCTCTATTTTGTGAGGCGCAACAATCACTCTGCACTAAATGCTATGGGAGCCAGAGGTAGAATAACAATGGCATATTCATTCCAAAGTTATAACACAGAGCAGCTGGTATAGAGGCTACACAGCCCTAGGAGATCTTCTAACTTCACTGCTGCAGTCAGAAAATACAGTTTGGGAAGTGGCAGATTCTGGGAAAGTGAAATGCAGGCTGCAGTGATTAGAGCTGTGCATTTAAGGGACACCACCACTCATATGACTCCACTGCTGGCAGAGAAGCAGGGGACCGGTGTTTGCTGAGTTAATGGTTTGAGTATGGGCTTGCTGACAGCATCGAATGCTTGATTCACACTGATGAAACAAACCGGGAAACGCTCCTATGCACATTGCTACGTTTTCAGCCATTTCTGTAAATGAGGCTGGCGCCCAATGTGTGAAGATATTCATTCGCCTAAGCTGCTTATATATCAACCACCAGCCAAGACAGATACTGTACGGCATGAAGCCTGGCTGGTCCTGGTCTGAGGTTGGTGGCCAAGCAGCAATGTGCCATGTGAAGCATATTTACCCCTGGCTGTGGCTTTTTTAAAACTCCCTAGCTGTTCAACATGCTAATAACCACGACCGGTTTAAACCCCACCGCCTCATTCGGCACCCCAGCCCCTGCTATCTCAACTCCGATGGCATGCCTCGCAGCTGTGGGGCTGAGTGAGCTGGGGACAAATGTGTTTGTCTGTGTGGGGAATAGAGAGAGAAATTGAGAAAGACTGAAAGAAAGCAGAAGAGGAGAGAAAAGAAAAAGGGGAGAGAGAGAGAGAGGGAGGCCAACGAGGCAAGAGGGAGAAATGTGGTGGCAGCATGTCAGCTTCTGATAAGGGCATTAGTCTGCCCCCTGTGGGTCGGAGTGAGAGACTGACACTGCAAGTGCTCAAACACACATGCACACACATCTCTCTCTGTGGATATCAGCTTTGCTGTCTGGGACTAGTCAACAAATAAAAGATAAGACCTGTGCATGGCAAACATCAACAACCAAACTCTCAATCACTAGAGTCACTCTTGGAACTCCTCTGTCCAAACCTACACATAAAACACAGACGGTTATTTTTACATACAAAGAACTATTATTCACTAAATGTATACAAAAAAGTACCCGTTCATGTTGTCAACAGAGGGAGCCCAGAGATGCGAGCCAAGGCTGTTGGTTCCTGTGGGACCGACGCCTCTTTCATGTCAGACATGGAATCCATCCTAAATGGAGCAAGGCCTTTTATTTACTGAGCTAATTGACTGCAGAGATGCATGTGGAGCCAACTCTAAACAATGCCCCAGATCCTGTATTCATAAGTGAGTGTTTGAAGGACACAAATAATCCCTGCAGCTTACGTTATGGAGAGACTATAAACTTGGGCAACAGCAGTGTGCTCAATAGTGCTGCAACAATGTTGGCTAAATTAAAATTATGGATTACTATTTAACAACTGTTTGCCATGTTGTAACAATATTATGTGTCACAGCAGGCCTACTGCAGCTATGTCAACACCAGGGCATGAGAATGATTCATCGATGAGACAGGGGGAGGGATAGAAAAAGAGGTGGAGGGAGTGGAGAAAATGAGGGAAGGCTCTAATTTGGAGCCAGGAGCTCACCAGAGGACACAAGACAAGATCAATGCTGCAGAATCACACAGCCACAGCTTCAAAAAAGAAAAGGACAGATATTTCTCTGTGAAGTCTACCACTCATTACCATTGGTAAGAGGGTGTGGGGAGGAGGAAGAGTGTGGGCTGTGGCAGATGGATGACAGGGAACCATGGGGCTCCAGGCAGAAATCTCCAGAGCCTTTATAAGAGCTGGTTAGTCGGAGCACAATGGCCACAGAAGAGTCTGTGAAGTGCAGTGAGTCAAAGAGTATAAAATACCTGACCGTGCGTGAACATGAGGAGTCTTGGGACAGAATATTTTATTACTATATAAAGGCAGAGACACACCATGTTCTAAGGTACAGTATAAGGGCCACGTATACTGAGGATAACAGTCTTTAGATCATCTGTCAAATTGTAGCAGAAATCAGCTCCAATCTTGTTTCTCTCTTATCTTCTTCTTTCACCTTTCATCATCTTTTTCCTCTTCTATCTGTATGAACTTAAAAACTTAGGGGTAATAAAAATCAAAGTTTCGCTGTCAAATTTGAAACTACTTTGTATTTAGAACCAGTGACATTTGAAGCATGGTGACACTTCAACACTACATTTGTTTATTGTGCTCCATATCGACTGGCTGTCTGCCTCCAACATCAGACTGCATTGCACGCACAAGCTGAGTGTGACTGACAGAAGAGGCCATGTAGGACTGTGGGTGTAGGCTGAGTGACAGGCCTGTGGCTAAATCTCCTGTGCGACCTGGGGACTAAGAGTTGGCCAGGTGTGTGGGTGTGATTGGTGAGGGCAGTAAACAGATTATTTCTTCTTCCTGACAGCACTTGTTTTTTTTGTGCAAATGAAACCCCCACAAGCCTAATGTAGTCCTGTTATGCCCCGCCAAGACTATAGTATATATGATAGAATAGTACATATGATATTGACTATGTAATAGCCTGATTCCATAGATGCTTTGTGGTGGAAAAAAAGCATAATGATCTGCCATTTTAACCTCTGTAGTGTGATATGTGGGAAGACAGCCGACGCAGCATATCAGAAACCTCACAACACTTTAAAATATAAACAAGTATTTCTAGTTAAATCATTGTTAATAATAATTATTATTAGAAGAAAGGGTCCATACTGTCCTCTTCTTCTCACCCATGAACAAATCCAGGCTCATGTTCTGCAGTACAGAACTAATTAGCCAATCTATGGACACAATGATGATGTTGATGAATGATAGATAATGTGGTTCCCTCCTGCTCAATACTGTCAGTCCTTTCCTTTGTCCTTTTCTCTCACTCATATTCACGGTCATCATTGCAGGCTGCAGGCATATGTAACCAAGAACAAATACTTGAGATTGCAACACACATACAGGACAAGAATGTGTTTTTATTCTACTTTAACTGTGAAATCTATTCTGACTCATAATGTGCAAAATAGGAAGAAAATTGTGGATATGTATAGCACTAACTGGCCACATTATCACAACCATAAGATGGCAGCATTTAAAAAAACATTATGCATGCAAATAGTTTAATACTGTCATAATAATATATATATATATTATTAATTATATATTAAGTTGTTTTATTGTTGGAATCAATAGTTTTCAACTGCAAAAAATAAATAATACGGTAAATAATACAAAATAAAATATTAATAAATGATTATCAAAAGTATTACAGTATCTCTCAACATGAAAGCTATGTTGGTTTTATTGTCTTAGACAGTTGCGATTGTCCAAACTGTCACACTTAGATTTTACTATTACAGACTACTGCAATGGACAAGAAAAACCTCCCTCCCCTAACCACAGCCATCCTGTGGCTGTTAATGCCTTATTGATGACAGAAGTCAGAAGCGACCTGGACGACTTGTTCCAGCTAACAGATAGGGCAGAGAAAAGGAAGACATTTTTGTAGAATAGCAAGGGTAGACACATTGCTGGAATCCACTCCTGTTGGCTAGTAACTAAGGGTATAATGATTAACCAATTTAAATTGACATTTCGGGCTTAATGTCTGAAATATATGTGCATTAATTCAAGTAGCTCGAACTGGGGTAAAGCTAGGAGGGAATCAGAGATGAAACTGCATACTTCACTGTATTACAAAACTTAATACGACAGGCGTATTTGGCTTAAGTATAGCGTCTACAAGTGCCATTTTGTCCTAATAAGCCAAGGGAAGCCATGCTTACCCTATTACTCAGGCTATTATTGTGATTTTAATAAAAATATCAAATAATTTACCCATTTAAACATTTTTTACTCAAAATTGCTGCAAATTACAGAAACAGAAGTACATTGTATTGTGTACTGAGCTGCTGCTGTACAGACATTTATGCCTGTTAAAGGGAAGCCAGGTGAAGTTGGCAGGACTGTGTGGGTGTGTTTGAGTGACATCTCCCTGACTCACCCTTACATTCTTAATGCATAATGGTTTATGGAGTTTGGTGACCTCAAGTAATTCCCAGTATAGCTCCATCCACCTTCAAACTGATGCTACATCATATGGGGTGGTGTAATGGGAAAGATTCACATGCTTACAACTTGAGAGCAGTCATGTCAACTGACAAGTTTGTACTATATGATTGCAGATTTGGCTGTGTAAGAGTGAACTGACAACATAGGATTATATTCATTAAATTTGAGTTTTAATGATAGGCACGATATGAGGCATACGTGTTTGTTTTCATGCACATTATTAAGTGCCAAGTTAGATATATCAAAGCTTTCAGAAGATCTCAGCCCCCGGTAATTACAGTAACTCTGGTATGACATGAACACGGCATGGGCAAAGGTCTAATCAGGCAGAATAAGTGATAAGAGTAAGTAACACCCATGTTTAAGTGTGTGATTGTGTGTGATTGTGTGTGTGCGTGCTGTTTAGAAAAAATAGATTGTTCCATTTCCAGATCTTTACATATTGTAAGTTATGGACCACTATGCTAACACAATAGACCAGCGGTACTCAAACCCTCTTAGAGGTCCGCTTACCAAATTTCCACACATGTCCAGTAAGAATGCATTAAATGAGGATATTTAAGTTCCCAGAATGATTTACATGAAAAGCCTTTCTATATTAATAGGAGAAGTGACATTATATATGTGTAACCAAGTTCTTAAACTTGGGCACAAATGATGTGTTGGCCAGGTGGAGACACTGATGTAAGTGATCATTAGTGAGTCTGCTGCGGTAGGAGTTCTTCACTATACTCAGTGTTGAAAACTCTACTCACAGCAGTATGTCGAAGCAAATATAATGAGAATATGAAGGGCATCTTCAGCAGGGACCTTTTTTGTCCAGAAAGTGACAGGGTCACTTCCTTCAGAGACAGGTGTTCTTGGAGCTCAATCAAGTCAGTTTGCAGAGAGGATGTATTGACCCAAGAGGAACTGAATTCTCTGTGCTTCCATTGAGAATTCTGTGACATTTTCCTTGAACTTGTTTTCCCATGCTGAGGTACTCAAAGCGGATTTGTGAATTTTCATTCAGCTTTTCCAGGAACTCAGCATAGTTTCGATGGTGATTTTATCATCTTGTTTACACCAAAAGTTTTGGAAAGTGCAATTTGCCCTCCTCAAGTTTAAACACCTCCGACTTCCTCTGAAAAGTGTACACTGCAGACATGGGGTCACTCATTGCGTTGTTTTTGCCCTCAAGCTTGGTATTAAGGTCATGAGGTGGGATGATATATCTGCCACAAATGCAACTACTTCCAGATTCTGGGTTTTGCTTTTTTTATTTTTATTTTTGTTTTTTTACAAGAAACAGAGTTCTGAAACTCGAATGGTCCAAAAATGCTCCAGTACTCTTTGTTGGACCACTTGACATTTTTGTGAAGGAGAAAATCATCACTAATTGTACCTACCTATCAGAAATGTGTGCAGCATATGTTGCTGCAGTGCCAATGAAGCCTTCAAATTACACATCAATAAAGTATCTTTGTGGTTGTCATTGCTTCTGAGTGCATTTCACCTAGACTAGCACACAACTGTTTGGTGGATTATGCAGTGATATATCAGACCAGAGTGGTGAGATTTTAAGTGTTACAACGATCCCTTCTGTCTCTGTCATGGATGGACATCTATGTTGATTCATCCACGGCAAGTTAAATGAATTGTGCCTTTTTTTATGCCATCTCAAAGTTGCTGGAACAAATCTTCAGTATGAATATCGTTTGTCTTGCTGCAGAGAAATCTAAAGTGGTATCTGATTTCTCTTTCATTTCATCCTTTTTCTTTCCTTCTAGCACAGCCTCCATCACATCACTCATATACCCTTTTATTAATTCAGAGTCTGAAAAGGGCTTCTTGTGTTTGCCTAGAACCCATGCTAATCTCAGTGAAGCCTCCATTGCCTGCTCCTACTGTGTCATTATTCTACTGAAGGCTTGATATGATGACTTCCATTGGTTTCGTTTTGTGGTTCTTACCTCTGTGTTCTGGGGATATTTTTGTATAAAATGTGCATGTTTGGTGTCGTAGTGGCGTTTTACATTACCACTCTTCACTACATCCACTGTTTAATTGCAAATCAAGCATACTGGTCTTGTGCTTTCCTGGGTCAGAATGAACATATATTTCTCATTCCACCAGTTTTCAGAGTTTCACTTTTATGCATTGGCTAATTTGAACATGCAATTTGACATTTTTTGATCTGACAACAACCTTGCTGACTGTGGCGACTAGCGGGCGGCTGAATGAGGACAGGTGAAGTTACATGATAGTGATGAGTCACTCGAAAATGGCTGTGAAATTTTGCTCCCGGTCCAGAATAAATTGTCCGCCTCTGGAGTATGTATGAAATAGACCTTTTTATAAAAGGTCTATTTCATTTTGACTTGTTATAGTAAGAATAGCAGAAGTGCAGCTAATAACATTAATGATGGCCTCATTCCATTGAAGTGTCCCAGCAAATCATGACAGTGATCCAGCAGGTACAATAGCAGTGCCTTGAAACTGGAACACCTGAATGGACTGCTGCCATGACTATTAGTTCAATTGGTCACACCTGTGTTTTACCTGCCGTGACATAACAAAATAATTTCTGTGGAAAAGTTATAGTGGTGTTTTGGAGAATGAAACTGACAATTTCCCTTTACAAAATTATTTTCTTTAAAAGCAACTTTGACCAACAAAGATAAACTAAAATTGGATGAAAGGAAGAGTGGGAAATTACTGTTGCCTGGTTAAATCAATTTATATTTAAAAATGTTGATAGCTGTGTGGAGAAATGGGCACAAGCAGCATGAATCCATCAATCCATCCCAGCTGGCGTCAACAGTGCAGGCTGCTGGTGGGGATGTGTGGGTTTTTTTTGTGGCAGAACACAGTAGGGTCCTTGAACCAATTAAGCATTGTTTTAATGCCACAGCATATCTAAGTATTTGAGGGTTACAGTGAAAGTGCTATTTTATAAATTATATGAGAAACAAAGCTTCCAGTGATTGTCTCTTTAGTCAAAACAAAACATAGGAATCAGTCATAACATTAATACTTGTGTAGAGATTACGCTTCAGAAAATGATTATCCTATATGAACATTTTTGTTTTAAAAAAAGGGAAAAAAAGCACTATAATTTAGAAAATAAATCTAATCAGAGTAGAGTTGTACTGTAATTTTCCTTTTGTCTGATAAAATAGAACATTAGTGCGTTCACATTCACAGATATACGCCATTCAAAATGTGAGTCAGTCCACAATGAAAGAATATTTCTGAACAACTCAAGAATCGAATAGATTTCTAAAAAAAGCAGCCATGTGGAGAAATGACATGACACAGCAGGGATTTATAGATACTGAGGAAGCTATCGATATAGTACCAACTTGAGCTAATGGACAATATTGAAGGAAAAAATATGAAGAAATCCCCCCTCTACACAAATTAGAATGATGTTCAAAGCACACAATGTCTCAAAGATAGTGACGTTTTATGAGATTATTATAGTAGTTTCCGTGTGTGACGATTTCAGCACTGATTCTGAATGTATGAAATCGTGAGATGTGGTGAAATACATGTAGACTACCAGATTTGGTTTGTCATGAAATCATGGAATTAATAAATTATTAATAATGTCAGTGTAATGAGCTGCTTCAAAAACAAAATATTGACCTTCAGAAAACTAGTTAGATGTAGCAAATATTACTAAATACTGATCAGTGAGTCCTGACCACTAGCCTCTATATACTTATTAGCCTGGAGGGATGGTAAATGTAATTCATGCTCATGGCAACAGTGTGCAGTAAGTGTGAACTCAGATGTAATGTATATTCTCCTACCTCGAGGGTTATTGAGTGCAGCTTCAGTGGCCTTCCTGCCCTCGCCGCAGTGGCTCTGGTCAAAAGGTAGACACTGCTCCCCCGTCCCGGCCACTACCTCAAGGTTGCGAGATGGATCTTTCGGCTGCCCGAGGTTCCTCACCCGATACACTCTGCGACTGCTGGTGTCTGACACGTAAAGAACCTCCCCCATTGGATCCATGGCCAGGTAGTACTTATGAGCAGGGCTGGTGCTAGTGAGAGTGAGAGAAAGTATATGTTAATGGAGAATAAAGTTAGAAAGCAAAGTTGTATTTAAATTGGCATACTAACAGTGTTGCAAAGAGTTTTATGTTTGAGTGTTAGAAAAAGTTTCTATTTTTCTTACTTACTTACTCACCCAGTCAGACTAGCCTAATTTAGAAAATTATAATATTACTCGTTATTCACGATTAGACAACACCATCAGCTGAAGTAAATGCATTTAAAGGCAATCAGACCATTCCAATGAATAGCATTAGTCCAAGAGACTCCAGGAGTAAACTTGTGCCTGCGCCGCTACAAAAAGATTAATGTCTTCTAATTTAAATAGTAGATATGCCCACAGCCCACAGTGGCTGAATAGTACTTCTGTGAAATCTTATTCTTAGGAATTTTTCAGCAAGACTTAATGTTATTAATTTAAAGTGTTAAACCAGTGATTAATATGCTCCTTGTATGTTACTACTAGATAATCCCATGAAGCAAAGCCAACCCGAGCTAACCTCAACAAACCTTCAAAATACACATTTTCACTAATACATGAAAAAAACATTTGTCATATTCTCTGTCAGTAGGAAAAACAGTACAATCCGCCCCAAAACTATTGTAAATAATCCTTTAAACAAGGACCAGTAAACCTATTCAAGAGGAAAAAGGTGCCTCTGGACCCAGATACATGATAAGGCTTTCACTAAACATATAGCACATGTCTTTTACATTACTCTTAAATGCATAGAATAGAATGTATACTTCTTGAGGTAGATCCATTCACAGTCACAATGAAGTAACATGTAGACATTTTTTCTGTTCAAAATTGAATTTAAATAATATTATAATAATAATATATATAATAATAATATTAATGTCATAACTACTAAAAAAACACTTATATGTTTATATAAACATTTAATATCTTGTCAGTCCTTTCGGTTTTATTTGATAAGGAAATAAAGGAGACCTGATGTCAGTGCCTCTCGGGTCAGGGTTTATGCATTAAACTGAATAATGCTCACCTATTTTGCGGTACAAAAACAGCAGTATGCGAAGACCTACAGTTACTTACAATGATGCCAGGAAGATGTTTATTTGTGAGCAGATATTTTAGAGTGCTAGTCATATGTTCGTCTGCATAAATGTACCTACATGTCAGGCACAGATAAGGAACCTTATGTATAAATTTATCTGCAGACTGGATAAGATGGAGAGCAGCATAATTCATGCATCCATAAATCCTACCAAAAGCTGCACCCTCATACAATATTTCTCTGATATGATACCCTTGTTGCAAGAGTCTGTTGGTGTATTTTGAGAATGAGTTATGTTTATGCGTTGTATTTTATTTAAATATTCCTGTTTTTAATTGTATGTCTTCTGAATTATGGCTGTAAAATGTTGTCATTATTGTTTAATTTTGACTGCTATTAAACATGCTCCACAATAAACTGAGAGCAACAGGAAGACAGGAGAGACAATAACAGGGAGTGGGGATAATATGCAACAAAGGTCTCATACCAAAATGAAACCCAGAACATTCATATAGCTAAATTTGTCCTAAGCCAAATGAGCCTTGTGGACACATAATTGTCTATTGTTCTCATTGTTATTATTAGTTTGAGAAGTAATAGTGGACAAAGGACTGGAAGTTTATTTAGCGCAAAGGCTTACGGAATACAGTATGTTGTGTTGAGGAAAGAGCATAGAAATGTGAAATATGTACTGTTCTTACTGTTTTAATGAAACTGTCTTTTGTCCTCAAAGTAAGCCTCAGGCTTAGGTTAGCACATTATGACCATGACTTCATTTACCCTTATATTAACTCTGAGCCATATACTGTACTTTGTGTAGGAGGAGTGCTAACACTGTGGGCATGTAGCTGTACAGAGAATGCTTGAATTCCTTCTGTACATGTATTCTGGAGTTCAGCCATCACAGAAGGCCTTTGACACTGTTGTATTATTGAGAGTTGAACACAGTCTTTCTGTAAAATATGTGGGGTTGAAATAAAATTTAGCACTTTCAACATTGTAACCAACTGATTTCCAAGCAATTACTCTGTAGCATGAAATCCAATGTCAGAAGGGTCTGGTCAAAGGCTTCCTGCCAATTAAACTCAAAGACACTCTGTAAGTGTTTTTTTCCCCATAGAGATTCAATGAAAAAAAGTCTTGCAAGGAAAATTACAAAGTCAAGCAAAATATTTTTAATGTCATGCTCTTGCATATTTACGCTTTTTACGGACCTAAAAACCTTTCCTTGCAGGTTACTAATAGGTTTCTATTATTTCCTGTTTTCTTCGGACAGCAGTTGTTTGCTGTGAGACTATTCTGCCCCTACTAACCCTTACTCTCTAAAGAGAAAACTTCCTTCTGATATTAGCCTAAACCCTCTTGCAATCCAGAAAAAAAAACACTGTAACATAGGCAAGGGTGCTGTCAGTCATCTAGTCCATTAAGTGCATAACTGTTTACAGAGCTCTGCACTGAACTGCACATACATAATTTAAACTTGATCCTAAGAGAGTTGTTCACCGAGTTTCAAAATGTGCCATTGCTCCGCGCAGCATATCATATTTGTTGGTCCTCTTGAAGCCACAAGCCTTGCACAGTGCATATAACTGATTACAAATCACTTCACCTGTCTTTTTCTCAATTAGATGCTCGCAGCTCCTAATACATTTATCCATTGAAAGTGAAATGAACAACAATAACAACCATAGCACAAACAATCCCACTCTAGCCTCCCTTGTTCCCTCCACACATAATAACAAAACAATGATCAGAGTTGATAGGCACAGTGATCTGGCTGTTCCTGACTGTCTCTATGAATCGACCGTCTGGGCTCTCAGATAATATTGTAGAGGACTTCCTCCCCTATTTGCTTTACTCCTCGCTCAAACTCTTGCAGGAAAAGAATAGACAATGGTTTCACGGTGAGTACATCCCGTATTGTCTCCCCTCGGAACGCACCTTGTTTTGAAGCCCTCTTGGCTGATAGGCACTTTGCTGGGAAGAATGTAGAGTGAAAAGCTTTGAAAGCTGAATATGGATGAATAATTAATGTATTTCACTTGGGAGAACAATAGTATAGAATAAAAGAGAAACACTAACATGCTGCTAAGAGTAAAAAGCTGCTGCAGAGAAAAGGGAGGAAGCAGGAACTGAAGGAGAAACCTCCAGGGTGAAGAAAGGGTATCCAAAGTGCTTTCAGAAGAATCCAGTTGCTATCGGTGGTTCCCAACCTTTTTTTTTCTGATGTAACCCCACAGTTCTGTCAGATTAACTGAAGTGCCCCATCACTGACACCAGCTGTCATGATCCAAATGTGTTCCTATGAACCGATTTTAAACTGGATATTCATTATTCAGTATATATTATATTAAAATAACTATTGAAGATGTGTTATGTTTTATATCTGTCATATGACCAATGATTAGGGTCACGCTAACCGCAGTTTCTCCCTGCAGCCG
>NW_023339785.1:20572215-20598873 GCF_004916995.1 Morone saxatilis | reverse complement strand
TTTGCACATTCTACTGGTGTTAAGAATAAAGCTGATTTTTGAGTAAACTAAATCTTCTCCTATCGCTTCATTAAAGAACACGCGAGGATAAGGGTTTAAAGAGATCGCTTTCCTCAACACTATTAATAACATGGATATTATAGTGCGTGTTACATACAGTTGAACTGCAATGATTAACATACTTCCTGCAGGTTCATTTTTAAGACATTTTTAAGACCATATTGAATGCAATTTAGGACCTATTGTACGCCCATGCTGGCAAAAAAAAGTAGAAAGGATATGAAGGAAAATTGGTATTTGTTTCATGTTGGATTCGTTTTTTAGTTGTTACAGCGTGATCAACACAAAATTCTTCCAAAAACACATTTAAAAGGGAAACAAAAAATGCAGCTTTATACAAGTAATGTTTACAATTTTGAAGACCTGTCAAAATCATATTTAAGACATTTTAGATTTTAAGACTTTTTAGATTCTGCAGATTAGTTTTATAAGGTAAATTTGCATTTTTTAGCTTTCTCAGAGTATTTCAACTGTTCCATTACACTTAGCTAGTGATTTTAATCATCTATTTCTATTCCCTCTCTCTCTCTATATATATATAATGTAACTATTTTAACTTATTCTCACATGCAAACCAGTTTTCACACACTCTCATTACCAGCATGTTGTGTGATAGTTGACTCGTGGCTATATTTTTTAAAGCTTAATTGCTATTAGATATCAATGGTTTAGCTAAACTATAATCTTTACACTTGGCGCCTGGCAACTGCAAAAGTAACCCCTGGGGTACAAGTACCCCTGGTTGGGAATCACAGGCTTAGGCTACAGCCTACAGAAGAAATGTATCACAGTTTGTGCATCACAGCCACATTTTCATTTTCACACTTGCAGACATATGTAAACACCCACCCATACAGTACAACCATAAACACCCAGCCAGGTTATCCTTTTTGCATGGTTGGAAACTTTGGCATGCTACAGATATGGCATCTTGAAAAATCCTCTCTTTTCAAATCGGATAAACCCTCCCTGTCTCTCTCACAACCATCCACAAGTACACACATGTACACACACATCGGTTCGATATAACCCTTGATAGTGGTGCACACACGGAATGACACACACATACACTCACAAAACCTATAACATCTGTCTAATCTTCTGTTGAACATGGTGCTCACACCACCATCAAGGCTCTGGGCCAGGGACGATGTCGAGGCCATACAAGGCCTCAGGCTTTTAGTCCTGTTTGGAGGATGAGTGAACCGCTGCATCCTCCAAACAGAGTTCCAGTAATCCTCTAAAACATGAAATCCTTGACATTTTGGCTGATTTCCAATTTACAAATTTAATATTGCCTAGTGAAATTTAAATGAGGATTTGATAGATCTGACTGCAACCTGAGTATATGCAGTTTTTGTGCTGTGTGTTTGTGGGAAAAGGGGAAGTCAGGTCAATGCAATTTGCAGCAAACAAGCCAAGATGAAGGGCTGTGCGGCATTTTGCAACATGGACTGTCTTTTCTCTTGACATGTGTTCTTTTTGTGTATGTGTGAGTTTTGTGCATTTCTCACCTGTGTCTGATGTCACGGTTCCTGATAATAAGCCATAAAGGAGCATTTAAAAGGAGAAAGAGAAGGTAAAAACAATCATTTACAATGCTAACAAGAGTCACTCAGAATTTCACAGGCTACAATGAGTCAATTTTCTCCTCATAAAGTGAGATTAGGGTTGATTTAGATGACTGTATTGGTTCACATTAAATATTAACCTAAACAGGAAGCTTTTTGGCATTTCCTCCCAGAGGACAGGGAAGTATCAAATACAGACACTATGAAACCTTCGTCTGAACCAGAAATATTAGTCAGAGATACAATAATAACAGAGAATGAGAGAGTAAAGTTACATAAGGAGAACACTTTACAGGACAAATGACTGTGCAATCCCATCGAGATTCTACGCTTGAGAAAATACAGAAATAGAGAATGTAGTGCCTGCAGCACAGTAGCAGATATCATTGTCATAATCCACAGAAAAAAAATAGCTTTGTTTCACAGCAAAGACTTTCAGCTTCTCTCACATCCTAAAGAGGTAGATTAGAGTCTGTGATGTCTGAACCTCATACACTCTGCATTTGCATGAAGACAAACTTCAGAATGTATTCTACTGAGATCAAACAGATCACAACTGCAGATGCCAACCAGAGCTAAAGCCATACTAACCCATATCAGCCGAGCTAACTTTGTAATAATTGTGCTCTAGTCTATCCAATGCTCAGCATCTCACTGCTTCCCACTGTGTGTACCAAGATCAGTCTCCACTTACACACATACCCAACGAGAGTCTTACTTGAGTTCCAGTATGGTTCTGGTGTATCCATCAGGATGAACCCTGCGGATGAAGTTGAAGTCCCCCACGTAAAGAGAGCCATCGGGGCCGCTGGCCAGTGCCACGGGAGCAAACAGCATCATGTCCCGAGCGGCACCGCTGCAGCTTGGGCCGCAGGGGACGCTTCGGTAAAAACCATTCCCCATCACAGTGCTAATGACAGGAGGCTGCTGCGAGAGGAAGACATTTTCCCCATTTCCCTTGTGAAGGATTCCTGGGGAGGGAAGAATGCAATAAATACCTTAAAGGCCATGAAGACATATTTTCTCTGCTTCTTACTATGGGTGATGGGATCCTACACGAACACATAATTTTCTGCCTTTGTGGGGTTGTGATCAAAACCACAGTCACACAACCCTGATGAAGCAGATTATCTTTATTCATCTCTAGTTTTTGAATGTTAAACTCTTAACAAATAATAACTGATAACGTTTGTTTCCCGAATTACTCAGGTTGTTGCACAGTTAGGAAAGAATACTTAATGATATAGAGAAGTAAGATTTTTTTGTGATGTTTTTAATGAATCTGTATTTGGCCTAGTCATCTGGACTACTGCATTTGTACTATCTTTGCTTCAAGGACCACAGTCAAGTCTTGGACTTAATTGTGTTATCCTTGACATTTTTGTAGTTGGGAGTGATTTTATGTACTTGTAGGAGCCATTTTTGTTTGTTCATTAAAGAACGACAAGATCTTGCATTTTAAGTTAAAAATTATTCAATCACCGTGCGTCAAAAATCTGATAGAAGCAGTGTTCGACTAAGGACGCCGAGAAGAAATTGCTCTTGCAAGATGAGTTTGTATTCGCTTGGTATTGTTTGAACAGATTTATTTTACTTTAATACTTTTGAGTTCACTTACGGCAGTTTTCTATAAGTAAGTTCAATATTGTATATTAATATTTACAGTAGTGCTTTGAAATCAGACAAAAATGTGTAAATATAATAACATATTTTTTCAGCAGTAAGAGAGACAGTGTGTTGTGTTATTGTACCTT
The DNA here is from genome assembly GCF_004916995.1 of Morone saxatilis. NCBI lineage: Eukaryota > Metazoa > Chordata > Actinopteri > Moronidae > Morone > Morone saxatilis. The sequence goes on along the minus strand of NW_023339785.1, from coordinate 20,595,488 downwards.
TATCCAACGCACCTGTCACACATTCAGTGAGAACTCTAAACTAAAAATACAATATTTAATGTGGTAGGATTCTGATTGTATGTGTTTGAGTCAAAAGAAGCAAAACATCAATGTCGTTTCCTGAAAAACAAATTTAAACTGAAAATTTAATTTGTGCATTTGAAAATAGAGCATGCAGGGCAGCTAGCCCTCATGCACTAAAAGCAAAAACAAAAACAAGAAGAGCACACACGTATATTGTTTGTTCTTACCACTGCGTATGTTGAGAGCATGGTGTTTGTCCAGAGACCACCCTCCCAAGTTTGAGGGGACCAGTTCAAATCCCTGCATCAGAGCGGTCCTCCTCTCCCACTGGATAACGCCAGGGCATGCCTCGTACTCATAGCCAACAGAAACTGAAATGCAAACACATTCACATATTAAAAAGGGATTGATGTTATGCACAGTAACAGTATATAAAGCAAAATGTGTGTAAGTGGTACAGACCTTGAGAGTCAGACTTCACACACAAGCACCCTCATTCTCTGTCTATCTCAAAACTATACTGTATTGAGTGGTGAGACACATGAAAGGCCTGTAGCGAGACCTCATCAGTGTGTGTGGTTGAGAGAGATCAGTGAGAAGTGGAGGCGTAATCAGGAGGAGCCCATCTTCATGAAGGAGCCCTAGAATTAGCTGCTTGGCCTCTTAGTTGTAATGATACGCTGTGCAGCTTCCCACTACAACTAACAACTATCAACAGCTTCTTATTGCTTGGCGGGATTAAATATGTTTCGACAATAATTTACCACTTCAGACTCAGAATAGGTTTAAAGGCAGCAGGTGACAAAGCCGTGGGAGCTCTGAAAAAGGTGTTAACACACAAACATACTTACATATGTGTCATTCTCAAACACACAATCACACATACAGACAGAAGTCAGGCATGAAGTCATAAGCCTTTTTCATAGGTAGAAAATAAATACCGACTGCAGATGCATATTTTATAAACAAAACACACTGTATGATTAATTTATATGATACTCTCTAGTTTATTTTTATTATCATATTGTCTCTAACAAACAGCTACATTTAAAGTCCCTGCAAGGAACTTTCATTTTACATTGCAATTTGTATACTGATGTGAATACGTCTCGCAATGTATTACATGACTGACCAAGTTTGACACTTGTGCTATATCACTGTTCTTTTTTCTTTGTTCCTTAGTCAATTCTTCTCGTTTTCTCTTTGATGATCCTGCCCCATTATCAGTCAGAACCAAAAAATAAAACATACAAAATAAAATTTGCTAAATAAAAGTCTCCCCCTGCTTCACTTTAACTCGCTAACCTACTACTCATTGCCAAACCTTGCCTGGGAAAATGTAACATAGGCTCCTACTATCTGTGTGCTGTAAATTATTTTGTTAAAAGTTACTTTTCACTGTAGGCAACCTATATCAATTAATTAATGAATATTAAATTAAGCTATAATTAAATAAAAGGTCATCACATCTTTCTTTAAATCACCAAAAGCTGTTTTAAATATTTGAACTTTTGTTTTTCTGGTAATGTATGGAATAAAAAACATCTCTTGAATGTACTGTATAATTAACGCAGAGTCCAATACAGTTAATCTAGTCACATTTTAAAATGATACAACAGTGCTTAAATTAAGATAATGATACACCTTATCAGTACAGTAAGGGCAGCTTGACACGTCTGACATAAATGTGGCAGAGGAATAGTTGTTCCTGTCAATTACTGTTGGCACTGATCTCTCTTAACATGCCCGTGCATTGATGGGCACTTGAGGGTAAATGGGGAGCAAAGTCAGCATAAAGACCAGTAGAGAGATGATGGAATACACAAGCATACATGCTCATATTATCTACAAAAAAGAAGATTCCCTTTAACACAGGGAGAAACACTCAGCAGGCACACAGGGCCAACTTAAGTCTCTAACTTAATGGGTAGCTACAATCGATAAAGTGATTGGGGAGGGAAAATAATGGGTAATTTGGGACACTGGGGCTTGTGAGAGAGAAAAATAAACCGTATAGTGTTGGACAAAAGATCTTCTGGAACTATCTCTTAAGTTCATTCCAAAGGTTTATTTGTTTCAATTGTGTGCGTCTTAAGCTCTGATAGGCTTGCAATCTTGTGTTTTTGAAGGGCAGAAACAGAACTGAGTGTAAATGTATATAGAAGTAGAGTAACAGCATGTCTTCAAGTGTAACAAATTAGTATTGTGTGATTTCTGACCGTTAAAGTCACATTGCACCCCCCTTGAAGAACCTGTTTCATGGCCTGAAAACCAATTCATCCTTATGAAAATGCATCAAAAGTTGCCATAAATACATTACCGCGGGACACTGTCCTGTTTAAAAAAAAAAATACAATAAAACTGACTTCATTTGAGGAACAAGGCTTTTCCAGGACAAAACGGGCAAAGCAATCTCAAAGGGAAAGTGTCAGTGTTTGGAGAACTGCTTCACAACCGAATATTACTGTAGCTATATTACAAGAAATGACACACACATGGACACACGTAGACACACTCTCTCACAAACAATACGCATGCACACCATAGAACATAAACGCACACTCAATATCTCACAGGTGAAAGCTTTCATTCCCCTCAGCCTCAGGCAATGTGTTCACCCCAGCAAACAGAGCATGATCTCCCTTTCTCTCGCTCTCTCTGACTAGGTGTGCACAAGAAGTATGTGTGCGTACACACATGTTGCCGTACGTATATGTGTGTGTCTGAACACATCTACAAACCGCTGACACAGCATTAAGTAGTCAAAATGAGTCTGCACGTTATCTGTATATTCACATACGCCTTTATGCAGAATTTACACTGGTTTTTATGCTGCCTGGCAGATTTTCAGTGTTTAGTGTTTTCTTATTTTCGTGAAATGGAAATTTAGAGAACCATTTTGGACTGACTGTTATTTCCTAAGCTGTGCCGATTTGGTATCTTGGTGAGACACAGTAAAGGGTGTGGCAATGCCAAGCAGTGGGTGCTTTGTAATCTTGGGACCAAGATTGAGTGCGCCTCACGGGGCCTGCCGCGCATCGAGCAGGTTGGCAGCTTTTGGCCTCTTTATTTGGTGAAAACTCTCCAAAATTATCTAAAAATCATACAAATTCGTTCGTCTTTTGTTCACTTTTCCACATTTATTCTGGCCAAAGTGACGCCTGGACATTATTTTTAATTAAAATAGGGTACGTTTAATAAACATGGCTGTGATGAGCGATGTGATGTTGAGATTGTTGGGTTTCAGTTTTATAGTGGTTTCACAAAAAAAAAGACTGCGATTTTTAACCCCCAACTTAATTGTGGATCATTACCAGGATCACGTTTATGTTGCATGTTGATTCAATTTTACTTTCATTTCATTCATGGAACTATGGTGCCATTTAACTGCAGATGGTTACTTTATGGATCACTGTGCTGGCAGTATATTTGAGCTGCTGTATTCATATTTGAAACTGCACATCCCAGAAAACAATAATTTCCCTCTGTTTAAAACTCTCTGCAGGATTCCCAAACTGTCCCAGCCCTGCATTTAAAGGGGATGAAAGTAGGGGATGTGATTAGCCATGATTGTCACAGCCTCTAACATACCCACCCATAATGTATGGTAATGTATTCTTTCTGATCTCACCCTGTGCCCAAGTACACAACAGGTGCGCTAAGGGAGTCTGGCCAGGAAATTACCAAAAGTGCATTTGGCAAGCTCCTGACACCCTGGGCAGGGTCCACTTGACTGCGATCTAGCTACGCTGCTGGGTTCAAAAATAGAGCAGCAAATAACCCACAATGGACTTGTGGAGGTAGGGAAATAAAAAAAACAAACTCTCTGCAGAGAGAAAGTACTGACAGATGCTGAATATTTTTTTCAGACAGGATTGATGGCTACAGTATCTTAAACACTGTCATTAATCATATGTTGAATAAAACACTACAAAGTAAGTAGTAATCAGCCCATCTGTATTAAGCCTGTATGTTTAAATATCCTCAATCCTGTTGATCATATTGTTTATCCTGCTGTAATGTTATTTCCATGCAAATTTCATAACATAACAATAAAGAATGTACTACATCTGTCAGTTGTTTATGCTAAACATTAATATGCCTGTGCACGTAAGCTGTGGCATGCTCGCAGGTATCCAGGGCCCCCCCCCAACCCCTGCTGAAAATGTTCCTGCGTATGCCAGGAACTATAGAGTGGGAAGGATCAGGGGAAAACATGGGGAGAGAGAAGAGAACAAGGGGGGACAAAGGAAGACAGGAGAAAGGTAACAGGGGAGATCAGAGAGAATGAAGGAAATAACAAGCAGTGAAGAGAAGAAAAGAGTTCAGGAAAGGACAGAAACACAGGAAACGCAGTGAGGGTAGAGGACGATGGGAGGCGAGAGAAGGGGGTAAAAAGGGCAGGGAGGGAGATGGTTCAGCAAAGCAGGGCAAATAAAAAACAGGGCTGTTGGAGTTGAGAAAAGGTGAAAGATCAGGAGAGAGCTGGAGCAGATGAAATAAAGCTCTAACAGATAAGGGGACGAGGGGACGGATCAGGAGGAGAGAGAAAGCCTAGGGATGGAGAGATCCAATCTTTGTATGAGACCATACACTCGAGTGGACAAAGCTTCTGGTATGCCTGAGATATCTCAGTGCTTATGGAAAGCTCTCTCTCTCTCAGCTCCATTGTTTGTCTACAACCCTCCACAAAGAAAAATGGCGACCACAGATAGCAGAAACATTATCTCTTAAATGACCAATAGAAAGTCCACAGGTTTAAGCCTCGACAGCATCTTTAAAATGTCTGTTTTGACCATAATGGACCAAAAGTGCAATAACAGTTCTAGGTATACAGCCAGTTTATCTTTTTCACAGGTAAGAGAGGACAATTGGGGAAAAAAGAGACAATGAGCCACATTCATAAACACTTTCCATGCATAGATTTGTATTTTGCACATGCACCCATTTTTCTCCATAGAGCCAGCTCTGTTCAGGAGTGCTATCTCCCTTCTACTAGTGATAATATCTTTACTGCCAGTTACTCCACATTATATTTGTCCAGCCATCCTTCTTTTCATTCCTTCTTCTCAATACAAGTAGTCTTCTCTACTGTCAGTGGTAAAGGTCTTGGTGAAGGTGGTACAGTGTGTGCTTGCACAGTCCGCTTCCCACTGCATTTATGGTTTGAATTTCCTGATATTTAACTATAGTGAACAATTCTTTGCATTTTGGTAAATCTTCAGTAGAACCACTAGTAAAGAAACTAAACCCTAAATACTGAATAATTATTTATTATCAAGCAATCTAATCTCGCATTTCCCAGCAGGAGACTGTCCATTAACAACTGGCTGATTACCTGCTAAATAAATCATTTACACAACGACTTCCAATCAGTCTTTTGTGCAAACCAAAGTACGGAAACAGCCACTGAAAGACCTGAGATTTAATAGGGATTACAATAAAATCTCTCTTCTAGCAGTAGTGGTTGGATTTGACACAGCTGATCAAAACATCCTTTTTCTAAGAGTTGAGAGGTGGTAGCCCTTCTTTTTGATTTAATTTATTTCTTCCTATCTGGGGTAAAGACATTTCACTTCATCTCTCAGGAATTTTATGTCTGGAAATAATATGACTAAACTGTACAAATCCATTTTCCCATGGAAGCCTTAGCCACGTTTCAAGGAATAGTTAAATATTTTGGGAAGTATGCTTATACGTTTTCTTGTCAAGAGTTAGATAAGAAGATTGAAACCAATCTCAATCTGTACATTAACTACGCAGCTAGAAAAAAGAGGCATTTAGTTTAGCTTCAAGACTGGAAACAGAAGGGAAACAGCTGCATACTAAAAATGACAGGGTTAAAAATTGATGCACTGATGCAATACTGGATTCATTTTACCCAGCACTCGTGGGTAGAAAACCCAGTGATTTTTAGTGTGTTGCCTGGTTCTCTTCCAAAGTTCATAAAATCTATCAACACCTCTAGGGGTCCCTAATTAACACATTATATCTTGTTTGTTTAATCTGTAGACAAACGCCAACTCATGGTTTTACACAGAGTTTTGTTCTCGGTGTGTTTGCATGAAACATGCGATTTTAATATTTTTCTTTGTGTTCTGATTGAAAAACAAAATTCCTTTTCGAAAAGTTAATTAGTGAGCTTTAACGGTGCTTGTCAAAATATCAAATTATTCCTTTTAGTCACTCGCTCACATCAGTGACATAAATGCCTGACTATAACACAAAGTATTGAGATTTCTACTTCAACAGGAACAGTAGAGAGATTATCAAAAATCCTGTCTTAAACCCTGAGACCACCTGTATGACCCCATACGTTTTCTTATTTTTCTCTTATTTAAAAGAAATAATAAAATATTTTGGAATGAGGCTCATTATATTTTATATTCTACCTACCAGTTGCATGTGTGAGGCCCCAGACTTCCTGGCCATAAACATCAGTCTTGTTCCAGACCAGCCTGTGGACCAGGCCAGGCCCAGCGGGATACCAGCGCTGGTACAGTCTTCCCTGGACCGATGCACGGACATGCACTTTAGACAGGCCGCCCAGTGGGGAAATGGGGGACAATGGGGAGGGAGGTGTGAGGAGGATTCGCAGCAGAGAGAGGTAGCCTGCAGCACGGGTGCTCAAATAGTTGAGCTTCACAAAAGCTCCTGGGATTGAAACTTCTTCCTGCACCGCCTAGGGAGAACAAGATGAAGAGTAGAGTGAGAAATACAGGTGACGGAAAGAGGATTAATGAGAAAAGAGACAGAAAGAATAATATAAAAAAGAAAGGTGTTTTATTATTACTTTGTATTTGTATAATAAGCTCACGTAATAAGTGTTAGTGCCAGGTACAGGAAGAAATAGCTTACACAGTAAGGGGCAAATATGTGTTAGCCATGTTACAATAAAAATCAGAAAAAATATTTTTAGAAAATGATTTTCTTTTCTTACTTTAAGAATCATTTTTAGTGTGTATCTGTCCGCAACTAATCTTGCCACCATCAGCCTAATATTTTTTGGGCACATTTATGACTGTTTGCTCATGGACCTCTTGTGGTTGCAGTGATTCACAATTTTTGAAAGACCTTGAAAAACCTATTTTGACGGCTCTGTTTTATACCACCGTTGACTGCTGACTTCTCACTCCTTTTAACCAGCTGGTCACAAATGATCAACAACTGCTTCTGTTTGTAATCCGGTTATATTGTTGTTATATTCAACTGCTTATTGTCTTCCATTCATTCCACTACTCTCATGCATACAAGCTGGACACTAGTGATGTGCGGATCGCAGTTATATCATAATGTGTGGATTGGCGGTTCAGGTCAGAAGAATTAACATTCTGATAATTGTGGGTGAGTGAAATTAAGAGAGACACTGTGCATGTTTACGCATGAAGGCACAGCAGCGTAACGCTTTTTATTTAAATCTGTGACATGCTGACATGATTGGTCAGATCTAATGTAAATTGTTCTTTACACTTCCAAAAGATCACACACACAGTCCAGGTTCATGAAGTGCAATTGTTTGGGGTAAGCAGCCTTCCTCCTGATAAATCCAGAGCTCTATCGGATCTGTCCTAAATATAAATATAAATAGATTTTTCTAAATGTTTAATTCTGTTTCCTCTGGAGAGTTTCCTCTGGCCTGTCAAGTTTTTTATTACAGTTTTAGTTTTGCTGCTTAAATGTCCCATGATTTGCTGTGACATTACTGCGACACACACAACAATACACAACAAAGAAATCACCTGGAAAGCTTGTGCTGCTCAACATAATTTATAAGGCAATATAGCCTACAGGGACCGGTAAGAGGGGGAGTGAAATGTCCATGCGGGTGCAGGTCTCTCAATTAGAGAAAATAATGTGTTCGGGTGGGTGCCAGGTGGAGGATTTATGTGATGCGAATTTGGATGACGTCAGAGCCGATACCCAACACAGAGCCCACACATCACTATCTTAGACACACCTGGTAGAGATCTACACTCTACTGAGTTCACTCTACTAGTTAATGAATGAAATGAACTCTGAAGGATGAAATCTGTCTGTACAATGAGGGTTTTATTTTTGAAGAAAATGTAGAAAAAAGGATACATATCCTGTCTCAAGCTCATCTCGCTGATAAAAAGTACAGCAAAAATGTATTTATCCACTATAATATCTCTCTTTAAATCCAATGCTGTTTGATTTAGTGATTACTTTAAATCAAATTATCTCTAAGCTGACTATCTCTGACACGCTTTCATCAAAAGTTTAAAGGCTTTTATTCCATTTATTAACCAAGGTGAACACAGCGGGTGTTATTAAGCTCACTGTGAACACTAAGTTTCCATTTATTTGCTTGCTGCCTGCTTGTCCTGAGGTGTTATTTGTCAGGAGGATAAAATGTTCCTCCGTTCTGACAATCTGTTCATCCCAATCTCATCTGATTTTGTAAGATGAGCTTGAACTTTGAAGTGCAGATGATATGTTGTGGATATGAATAATTTACAATATTTTTTTTTCTCTGCCACAAAAGGATCATGTGACTATATTCATATTGGATGTGACATTTTCTGCAGTCTATCATGTGTTTAGCTAATAGGAAAATAACTTTCTGGGTACCAAGAACTTTACTGAAACTAAAATGAGGTCAGGGTGAGGTTTTGGTCACTGTAAAAAAAAGATCTTTCGAGTCACACTGGAGGGTAAATATATAATCACCAGTCTGACCTCCACACCTGACTTTCAGCCATCTAATTTGCTTTTGTGGTGGGAAGTATATGGATGGAGCACAAATTTGCATTTTGCTCATTCCTTATTTGCATGATGCAAAGACGAATTGAGCTAAATTTGCAAAATCCAGTGAGACCGGGTTGGTTTGTAGCTGAGCTGTTACAAATTGCTACTAAGCTTCATTCATACAGCCTGTCAATTGTAGACGTGAAGCAGTGCATATACATTTTATATAGATTTTCTGATTGCAGTAAAGTAGTTTTGCACCTGTAGCTCAGGTACGGCTGGCCCCTTCTCTGCACATGCTCCTGTGTATCTGGGAAGTGGGTAGGGTAGGACCAGCGGGTAGGGACTCAAAACACTCCTGATGTCACATTTAGGAGTTTGTGCTTCCTCCCTCGACATGGTCACCTGATCCAGAACCAGGAAGTTGTTGTTAGGTGTCCAGATAGTGCGTGTCTGTGGCAGGAAAGGTGGGCGCTGGAACATCAGGGTCATAGACATTGCGCCCAAGGTCACCAGGTCAAAACTAAAGATTTAAATGACAGTAAGACATAATAAGATTGGAGCACAAGGGGAATAATAGAAGCACATCTTTTGTGTATTTTGGTTGTGGATGTCTCTACCTTCCATCCTGCCTACTGATAGTGTAACCATACTCTGGATGCTGTGGGAAGGTGATGTTGACTCCGACCAGAGGAGAGCCATCCTGCAATGCAACACTACCTCGAATCACAGCCACCCGACTGGAAAAACAAAGAGAGAGAGAGAAAGAGATACACAAAGAAAGGAAGGGATGATAGGTTTGATGGAAAATGATGATGGAAAACATAATCATTGTTCGAAGAGAGAGGCATGTTGTGACGCACAAGCCAAATGACCTTGTGCATGAAAAAAAAGCAAACGCATTTATTCTACACAGTAGAATTCTCTTATTTAGTACATAGAAATCTGCCAGAGACTTCCAGGATACAAGGACCATAAATATAGCTTAACCCACAGTAAAACCTTTCAACACCCTGTCATATAAAAAAACAAAACCTCCACATAATGTTTATATTACAGTGACAGTGGTACCTGCAGCAAAAAAAGGCTGTGTTGTTCTTTAAATAGCCCTAAAACCATCAGTCACATCTCTGCTATTTTGAAATATTCATCTTGATTTTTGCAGGTAAAGTGTGAAATACACTGCTTAAATCCGGAATAATCACTGAACTGGTCAAATGAAGACAGATTCAGACAGACACATGTGTTGCACACACATATGCACACACACACGCGTTCAGTGATGGAGCCTATCTATTACTCTAGAAGAGGGATAAATGAAGGATGGTGAGGTTTCCCCGGGTGGCTGCATTGCCCCGTTTGTTACTCCTGTCCTGAAAGCTGCCATCGATTTCCCCTCTGAAAAAACAGCCACATAATTAATTTATTTGTTTATTCTACAAGTGGACCAGGGAAAAATGCACTCAGAGAGGCATCACTTCTTGTTTTTCAAACCAAACTTTCTAGGTCATCATCATGTCGGTGAGATGTATTTCCTCTCTTAGATGGCAGTGAGAGGCCACTGAAAAATTAATGGTGACACCTTCACGACTGGTGTAACTGAATGATACATTAAGCATTAATATGTGACAAACAAATACTCTGCAGTTGTAGCATGACACCGATAGGTCAATGCACTGCCGTGTGACTGCTAATCTCCAGGGGAACACAGATCACTAAGATGTGTGCATAGGCACGTGAACACATGAGCAGCCTCATTCACATGCAAACTCACACGCTCTCATTAAACAAATGGGTAATAGACAATTCAACGCGACAATTCAACGCGTTAACACGGATGTATTTACTTCATTATCCACTTCTCATGTCTTTCAACATACCATACAATAGGACAATTCAAGGACACAGACATACAAAACAAATACATGAAGGTATTCGCATGCACACGCAGACCGAGGCTCACAAAGAGTAAACAAGCGCATACCTGGTATCAAAGGGCACCTCTCCAGGGAGAGTGTGTGTGGCCGCTTTGCCAAGAAGGAAGTGTATGCGGCGGTAGAAACTGTGAGTGTGTGTGCTGGCGGGGGAGGGGGGCGTGGTGGGGGTCAGCGGGCTCTGCTGCAACAGGGCCAAGGGGTCGGCCGAGCCGTGACACAGAGGGTCGGAGCCACAACTCAGCTGCTCGCAACAGTCTGGATCTACGCAGTCCATCAGGCCATCTGAAAAAGACAGGAGTTCCCAAATGTATAAATAAAATACACATTCACACACAAACAGCTTCATATGAGGAGTTGATTGTTAAGAGGGTCCTTGAATTTACGCAGTTAATATAGGTGAGATATTAACATTTTTATTATGTATAGTTAGGAAAAGATTTAATAGATTTAAATGACTACGGTGCTGAGAACAAATTTCTATTTTAAAGGCCAAAGTACTGTATATATCCGCAGTGAAAGGCATGAAGAAGACACCATAAAACCTCAGAACTGCCAAGAAATAATTTTTTACACTGTGGGCTGACGAGAAAATCTACTGGAGTAATCTAATCTACAACAATGAACTGCACATGTATCATAATTATGCTGAGTATCAATCAAATGAGATTCATTAGGGGCCATCAGCATACAATTATAGCGTCTATTGCTATAAATCAGACCTAAATCACCAGCGTTATTTGAATGTAATCCATAGTAGTCCGGCATAAACAATGAGATACAAAGCAAGGCAGCAGGTAATAGGAGCCAGGCTGGCATTTGTGTTTCCTATTTCAAGCCGGTTTCTGAAAAGGCAGGAAACAGTGCTGACATTTAAATGCATCTGACCACAGAGCAGAGAGCTAAAGGCCAACAATATTCTATTATAACCTCCTCCTACAAAGGTAGCATAGTACAATGGTCCATTTCCATAAGATTCACAACTTCAGCTTTAAAGCACACTATTAATTGAATTTCTAAAATCATTCTCACTAAAAGAACACACAGGTGTCCTGCTTATTATGCAGGAATGGTTGCTAACCGTTACACACAAGAAAGAGACAAAAAGGAAATGTAGCTTTTGAACATATGTAATATATAAATATGAATGTGCGTGTGATTTCACTGCCTAGTGTGCAGAAAAATGCAATTTTTGTAAGAGGAAGAACAATACATGCACTCCTGTCTCCCATCCAGGCAGAATAATTGAAACTCTTCAAAGTTCCTCTTCATTCCCTGATTACTTGTGATAGCATCTTTCCATCTCTGTCTATCTTCAGAGACAAAAAGATTGCTGTGAGAGAAGGCTATGAGAGCCTACAGTATATCTGCCAATTAAGGGAGATGGCTGAATTGTGTGGTAGAAAATTATGGTATTTGAAAAGCTGTGCAGAGAGGTTGAATGATAGAAAGATAAGAAAAGAGTAAATGGTATCCATAAGGCTTTGTTAGTGAGTCTTTCTCCAGCATAATCATCCCCTGCGCTGAACAGTTCCATACCTGCAGTACAGACACTTGAGGAAGCTCATCAATATTCATATGGCATTATAATACCATATGATGCCATACTGTATGTATATTCCTTTTAGTGCCATACTGTACTATATATATATATTTTGTTTGAGTTTAATGTAGAGAGAAACCTGTCCCTTTCTCCACCCACTCACTACCTTAACCTCTACTTATGCCTACGCACTCATACAGAGAAAACGTGATATTAAATCAAATCAAGGCATATGTAAGGGGTAGTCCAGCAATTTAGTATTACACAACTATAATGTAGGGTAGTTTGTTTATAGTATATTCAAGCGGCAGAGGCTTAGGTATCCTGACTTTTAGTTCAGATAAGGGTCAAGCTACATAAACACAGGATCCTACACTTCCCATAATCCAACCAATAGCATTTTTGTTAGACCCTTCCTGCCTGCCAATGCCAAAGTCTCTTAAAGGATTAGTCAGACATTTTGGGAAATATGCTTCCTTGCTTTCTTGCAGAAAATTAGATGAGAAGATTGATGCTGCTCTCATCTCTGTCTGTTCAATTTAAGGCTGCAGCCAGCAGCCAGTTAGCTTAGCATAGCATGAAGACTGGAATCAGGGGGAAATGGCTAGCCTGGCTCTATTCAAATGTAACCAAATCTGCCTACAAGGACCTCTAAAGCTCACTGATTAAATAGGTAACTTGTTAAATCCATACAAAAACCACAATGACAATTTGTGGTTTCATAGAGGCCCTACATGACTATTTCTTGGCCGAGTGCAGTGGCAGCCTGGAATCAGCAAGACTCCAGGAACTTAGTGCTACTTACAGGCAGACAGAGAATTGAATCGATCGTCTCATCTTATTCTATGCAAGAAAGTATATTTTCTTAATATTGAATTATTCTTTTAAACTCTGCATCCTTCCATTGTTTTATTCCAAGTCCAAGCTGAGATCCTCAGATAACATAGGGTTATTTTTATAGACTTGACAAAGCTGTGGAGGAAGAATGACCAGCAGGCTGGTCAGGAGGGACCATGACAGCCGAAGAGGTCGGTGTGTTTACCGAGGCAGCTAAAGCTCTCAGTCCGCTGTAGCAGCACCCCCGCTCGCTGTTTGTTTTACAAACCAACAGCAAAACTAGAATTACCGCCCCACAGTTGTATGCCTCTGCCAACCAGCCAAGTTGCAGTTTACATCCATATCTGACCAGACTAGTGAAGGCTTTAAATGAATTTAATTAAAGGTATTAAGTGTATTTTTTGGCTAAAAGGAAGTTATAACTATACTTACAATATATGTTTGATTCCAGTGAATATACATTTTTAAACTGATTAATGAAGGATTATCAAATGTATTGGCTAAACAAGTACACATGTACTTGATTACTATGTCAAGATGGATTCTAGTATAGCTATAAAAATGTGGTGCTTTTGTTTTCTGCTGGCATTTTTGATCCATTGTATAAATTCATTCACAGGATCACAATTAGCGATGTACACTACAATACTTTGATTTGTCAAATGCAGAATTGATGAAATGGAAAGATGAAAGCCTGTACTGTGATAGTTATTGTTTATTTATTGTGTTGTTCTAGTCAGCGTGTGGGTGAAATCTGGAATCGGACAATTCATTTCTAAATTATGACTGAAAACCTAATTTGACCACTAAAATCTCATCAGTTCATCCTCCAAGTGGACAAGTGGTTTGAAGAAATTTTCCCAGAGGCGTTCCTGAGATTTCGCATGTTCGTACGGATGGACGTACAATTTAAAAAACATAATGTGTCTGGCCACAGCTATTGACAGTTATAATTAATGTTTACCATTTGACTTTGTCTGATTTCATGTCAGTTGTGATTGGCTGGTTGGCACAGGTGTAAAAACAGGGTCAAAATGCTTCTAACACGCTTGTAACTGGTAGCTCCTAGCTTGTAACTTGAGTATTGTATATGCAGATAGGAAATTTGCGTGTCCATCTCTCAGACTTTCTGAAATCTCACTATATTCCAGCAGAAATATTGATTATACATACATCAAATATTATACAAAAATGCACCATCTCTGTGCACAAAACCTTTTCACACATGCACATAACATTTCTACCAATGAAAGACTTTATTAAACATTCACAAACTTAAATTTGTAAGATTATTATTCTAATTATTTTAATTATTTTACACATTCAGATTCTTAGATGTAATTTTTCTTCACATGTGCACAAAGGTGATATACGATTGCAGGCTGTGAAATTATTTGTGAAGATCATTTCACAAGCTCATAATATTAATGACCCTTATTTCCCTCCTGTTTGAAACAGCCGTTAATAACAACAGATAATCAGAACAATGAGATAGAAAATAATCCATTAATACGAAACAAAAAACATCCGTGCCTACACTGTTGGCACGCTATGTCCTGCTGTGAGTCATTTCCTTCATTCAGCCCCTATTTTATAGTACACAAGACATTTTTTATTGTATGGCTCTGAGGTTATAATCCAGGGTAAGGTACTGTAATTCATGTTTTGAGCTGCCATCTACACTGATTTTTTGAAGTTGTTGGCTCAGTCAGTCATGCAGCTTTGGTAAACAATGTGCAGGAAAAAAGGTTACATTACAGCTATCAGCAACCTGCACCACCTGAAAAAAAAGACTACAAAAAAGTATGTGTGCGTTGGGTGTGGGTTTCCCGCTGCTGCGTGCACTGATTCAAACGCCACTAATCAAAAAATGTAGAAGCACATGAAAAAAACAACAAACAACAAAAAATGAGGAAGCTTTTACTCCAAACAACTCAACACAATCTTGTTTGCAATGATGGATTATAGTACCGCCTTAACGGGCATGTCCATAATGGATATTTGATGGAGTTTCAAAGTGAATGGGCACAGTTGAGACTGTACTAAATTTTTAAAACTTGTTATGTATTGGACAATAGCCGTAGATGAGACTGAAATGGCGAGGAAATTATTGTAATGAGCAGAGCTCCCGCTACTGCTGATATGTTTCCTTCTTGTCTCTTCACAGTAGGACAGAAAAAACAGCTACAAAACTGAGCGACACACACCTCTCACCTGTCACCAAACACCTCATAACCAAAGAAACTGATTTTTTTTCTGCATGGCTTGCTGTATTTAGACTTGTGAAGTGCCTTTTATCCTAGCAGGTGGTATGCATATTAGACATTTAGCTGTGATAAGAGAAAAACAGACATACACACTTGCACACACATACACACATACACACATACAAATACATATTCAATATAATAATGACCAGCAGGACTCTACAGGAGTCTCAGCAGGACTGGGACGGCACACAGGGATGAAGGGGAGGAACAATGAGGCAGATTTTTCGGCAGGAGAAACAGGAGGAGAAGTAATGGAATGGAATGGACAATCTGCCAGACAGACAGAAATAAAAGAGGTAAGAAGAGAAAAAGAGATAGAAAATGATAGATGATGTTAGAATGTCACCTCCGTCGTTGTCTGTTCCATCACTGCAGTCAGTTTCCATGACAACGCTGCATCCAGGCCCACTCCATCCAGTTTGGCAGACGCAGCGCCAGCCACTCTGCTCCAGGGTACAGCGCCCATGCCCACTGCACAACCCTGGGCAGCCATCTGAAAAGGTGTGCCCCACATGCACACAAACACACAAGCACATTTTTGGCATTCGTGAGCATGTTGGAGGAGCACAATATGAGATTTAAATCCTAAATAAAGATAAATTACCTTTCACAACGACATCCAAATCATGAGTAACTGTGGAGGAGAAAAAGTGAGAATTGTGTAAGAGAAAGCAGTTGTAAATGGAAATTATCCCAACGCCAGCAACACCTTTTTAAAAATCCTATTAATCATAGTAATCAAAATATCACAAGGAATAATTAAACACTCCCACATGCACACACACAGCTCACCAATGTTACAGTGCTCTCCCTCCCAGCCAGGCTGGCAGATGCAGGTCCCGTCGTGGCACTGGCCGTGTTCTTCGCAGCGAGGATGGCACGCTCTCTGGTCGCACGCAGCGCCAATCCAACCCTCCTCGCACTGGCACTGGCCCTCTGAGCAAACACCATGGCTGCCACATGGCACTGGGCACAGCTCTGCCGAAACAGGTGGGTGGGGATACGCGTGAGAAAAAAGCATGTAAGTGTGAGAGAAAGAGAGAATGAGAGGCAGGGGAACAAATAGAGGAATTGAGCGTTGGAAGAAAAGAAAAGGCAAAAGAGGCTCAAGGGACAGGGAGAGAGTAAAAAAGTTCTAAAAAATTCAGAGTTGGGGGTGAGCCATCGGATATAGGTGAGAGAGAAAAAACAAGCGATAAAAGAGGATAACCTCAGAGACGAAAAGGTCTACTTTCTCACAATACACAATCTTCCCACCTCTAATAGCTGAGCTCCCTGAAGGAGGGGAAGAGTGAATAGACTCATAATAACAGCCAAATGATTCGTATTTGCACCGCATATTTAAACTACAGGGACTCCAATTCAGCTCTATTATTCTTTTCTGACATTTTGATCAAATTTGGTGAGTATGTTAATACCCCTTCCTTCCGTTCATCTCCCCTTCTTTGTCTCTGTCAGCTTTCTCTTTTCAGTATCCCTTTCTCTACCTCTCTCTTGCAACATCCCTTTAAAATGATTCCCTCCTCTTTTTGTCTATTTCCTTTTCTCTGTGCTCTTCACCATCCAACTTCCTCTCTCTCTGCAGAAGCAAAGCCTCATCCATCAGTAAAGAGAGCAAAGTGCTGGAGGCACACAAAGACTACTTATCCAGCTGCAGTAAAAAGTTATTTCAATTTAAATATACATAGCATGGAGAGGGAGGAAAAAGTGGATTAAAGTTGGAGAGTTTTTCAGCTCTCTATTAGAATTACATTAGCTTAGCTATGCTTCAACAAGGCCAGGACGTAGAATTGCTGGGTCCTTTTGATTAAAAGCCCGGTAGGTAGAGAGAGGCCACTCATATCTCAGATATTCAGCCACGGTCTATCATTATCACAGGCTATATCACTATAATAAGACATGCACACACCTGAGAGAGCAGCTAATGCCAATTGCTTGCAAATCATTGGTGTGCATGGTAAAGCGTATCCTTCCCAACACCAGCGTTAAGTTAGTGTGGTGGAAACAGGAAAGTCAGTGCTATAATGGCTATGTCAGTTTACACTGCAAGGACAAGGACATTTCTCTCACTATGCACCGCAGACTGCATTTTATATTTTACACACTAAAGCACATATGCTTTACTTTTGTCATTACAATGGCTAACTTAATGCGTTTTCTTTACAAACAGTATGGAATTGCTGTCTATTTAAGCAGGCGGTGTTTACTGAGAGCAAACGAAAGTTGAAAGGCAGTTGTAGATGCAAGAAATCTTTTAGAACCACATTTAAAAACCACAGACTAACTAATATATAGCGTACAAGTAAACAGGTATATAATAAACATCAGCAAGCTTTTAAATGCCAAGCTGGAATGTTCCTCGGAGTAGCAGTCTCCAAAAGGCCTTGCAGCAAAGTGAGAATGGAGGTCTTTTCTTTTTTCTCGCCTGGCTTTTTTTCCCTCATTTAGCTGAAGGGAAGGTGTGCGTGTCTGTGTGTGCATGAGCATATGTGCGTGTCTGCATGAGTATGTGCGTTACACTATAAATGCACGGTAAAGGCAAGAGTGGTGATAGTGGTGGTGGGGGCGGGGGGTTGCAGACAGAGAGTGCTTTCGTCAGAGAGTCATGAGGGGAAATCTCATTTACGACCAGCATGAAGAGAGTGCAAAAACACACATGCAAACACACACACACACCCACAGACCCATTTCACAGAGTGGCTCCAATCCATATTTCTCTCTCATGTCTATCAAATCCCCAGAAAATAGTATCTGGCAAGACCATGCATGCTACAAGAACACTGGCAAACTAGTGATGTGCAGTTACAATTTTCCTTTTTTTTCTGTGGGTGAACAATAATCCTCAGGTCTTACCAGTGTAGCAGTCTGGTCCAGTCCAGTTGGGCTGGCAGGCGCAGGTGTCTGACTCAGGGAGATAGGTGCCATGTCCTGAACACTGCTCCTGACAGGCTGGCAGCGGGTCATCACAGCTCACTCCTGCCCAGCCTGCCGAGCACACGCACTCCCCACGCACACACACGCCGTGCCCGCCACACTGAGGGTCTATGCAGTCAACTGCAGGGAGAGAGAGGACAAATAAAAAGAAAGAGTGAGTCAGAGGTGAGGGGAGGGAGTGAAGGGGGGGGGGCTGCCTCATTATAATCATCAGTTCACCGAGTATGAAAGCAGTGTTCTTTGCATCCCATCCAGGAGTTAACCACCCTAGCTACAATCCCTGTATCTGTTCCACAACATTACACTTCATAGGACACTTAGAACTGAAGCTTTGATAAGGGGTGAAATGGGTTGGTTTGTGTGTGTGTGTGTGTGTGTGTGTGTGTCATGGTGGTCTGTGCTACGCTGTGTTAGTGTGTGTAATTACAGCTCTGAGCGCCAAGCCAAAGCTCAGCACAGTTCGGCTCAGCTCAACTCAGCTCAGCCCCGCCGCTCAAGGTCAAACACCTGATTCAGTCTCTACAGGCCGAGATACTGGAGGCGACAGCAGGGCGGTCTTTGGGACAGCTGTGCCATCAGGTAATGATCAAGTGTAACATCATTATTGTTTTAAATATCACAGCTTTGTTTGTTTTTGCTAATTTATTGGGTGGTTTTACAATGGACAGCTCTAAGTGTCAAAGGCCCATGGCTGGTTTCCTGTACAGCTGTGAGGTGCCTCAGCTATCTGAGCTGCCTAAATAAGTGATATCTCTATTCAACCCGAGGCCATTTTTCACTCTATTTGCCTATATCTTGGCTACAGTAATATAACAGCATAACAAAACTACAATATATACATTCAATGAATTGATACTTCCATTATCAGAATTAGCTAGGTTACTGAGAAATGTCACCATTTGACAAAAACTAAAAAAGTAAAAAAAGAATAATAAAAATTGTTTGCAAAGTTTTTAACACAAACATCTGTATAGGAATGGATAGAGTAGAGTTTCAATGTTCTAGTGATAAGCCTATAAGAACCATGCACCACTTCTATATTTAATACTATCAGAAAACAGTACTGTACTGTAAATCATATAACAGAAAAATATATTTTTTAATTTTTATTCCTTTCATTTTGGGTGAACATGTTTAAGTTCTTGCCGGCATTCATTGTGTGATAAATATAACGTTGCCATGGAGTCAGTGAATTAGCTCTGCACTATCTTAACTGAAATGTTTTGGCAGCCTACATTTTGCTAAATCTGGCCACCATGAAAGGTGATGCTGAATCATCTACTAGCAGTTCCTACTTGCACTGTAACCATGTATGTGAAAACAATCATCCAGATTGCTTTTTATACTGCAGCGAAAGTCTACATTTAATGTGAAATGATTTTGAGACTAGATCTGAAGTTAGAAGTTGTGTGTTTTTGTAAATGATTTCTTGGTGAATTTATGGACATTTATCTTTGATGGACATCTATTAGTGAAAAGAAGAAGCTACGTAGATTTCAACAGTATGTATGACAAATTATGATGCTGAGAAGAGGAAGAAGAGAAGCAGTTAATCTACATGATATGAAATTTATTGGAACACAATTGATTAAAATTAGGTTCAAAGTTCAAATTCATCATTAAAGATGCGTGAATTGATTATTGTACACTTGGAGGCACTTGAAAAAGCATAAAACACAACACTTGAATATCAAAACTTAATAAAGTGGGGTAACGTGTTTGCAAACAATTGCCTATTTACACATCCAGCATACACAAATCAACGTTAGCATTAATTATAAGTCATGTTTCTGTGCATTTAATTAATGCAAGTCTAATATTCACTCTTATTTTAGCTCCGTTTTGGTCTCCACCAATTCCTAAAGTCTGTCTATCTGTTATCAGTTGCTAAAACAGCTGACTGCTGCAGCTTTACACTGGGTTGATGTGGGCAGTGTTGCTGGCTAGAAAACTAGCAAATTTGTGACTTGATTTGATTAATACCTTCCGTATAGCTGATGAGGTCTGCCGAGTCGGACGTCATTAAACTACATAGTCATTTGATGCATTGTCAATTTAATAATACTGATTAGTGCAGCTTTAAAATGGAATGCTTACTTTCATTTAAATATGTATAAGTCATATTTGTTGTGCAGATGTGAAATTATGTGTGTATCTGCTTTTGAGAGTGTTACACTTTACTTACCTTGTTCACAGTTAACCCCCTTGTAGGCTGGACTACATATGCAGATCCCTTGAATGCAGGAGCCATGGTTGGAGCAGGTGGGGTCGATACACTGACCTTCCTCCACATTACACTCTGCCCCCTTCCACCCTGCCAGGCACACACACCTTCCTTTCTCATACACGCCGTTACCGCTGCACAACACGGGGCACGAATCTGCAACAGGACAAACACAGATTACACCCACATATTCAGTAGTACACACATGCAAACACACACAAAGTGCTGCAGTATATTAGCTGGGAGACTGCAGTAACCTACCGTGAGTGGGGCTACGCTCTCTTATCTCAGCTAGTGCGCGGATTCAGCAAATCCTCAAGCAGCCCCTGTCTCCCTCTCTTTCTCTTCACACACACACACACACACACACACACGCACCTATACACACACACACACACACACTCCAGCTTATCCCTCACGCTGTTTCAATTTACTCAAGCACCACCTGAGCCTGGCTACCACGGCAACCCAGGAATTGTAGAAAATCCCCCCAACGTCACCTCACTCGCTCTGAACAGGCCGTGAAAACAATCGTGAAAACGGAAGATTAGGAAAGAGAGCATTAGGGGTTTATAGAATGAGGGTGGAAAGCGCAGCTATCTCCATGCAGAGATGGAGAGCTGTGTGGCTAATGTAATGACAGCCAGGTAGAATAAAGTCAGTGAGTGTCTGTCTGATGATGCACTGACAGTTACACCCCCCTCCAATCCCACCGCCTCCCTCATTGCAGCTGGAGGAGGTATGGCAGCTCCAGACTTCAAATGGATTAGAAAGACGATCCAAAACCAACTGCTTTTTTCTGGGATAATTTGCAGTGATGGCCCTGTGCGGTAATGCATGTGGGCATGTGTTATGTGTTTGTTTGATCCTTTGTTAAATCTAACAGTACCCCACAGTGAAATTCACTTTTTACAACTCTTGCCAAAACTTGCTGTCTAACTTTTTTCAAACTGAGAATATCATATCACCAGCAAATGAGCAAAGATGAGAGGAACAAATGAATAAATGATGAGCCTAAATAAATCATAGGACGTGATATCATATCAGCTGTTACTACACAATGAGACAGGTACAACTACATTAATTTTACAAAGAAGGACAGAGGGAGAGAGAGTGATAAACAGAGGCAGAGAGAAAGCAACAGGGAGAGAGGAGATACAGAGACAGAGAGAGAAACAAATGACAGAGTTAGAAGTGTAAAGGAGACAACTGGAGCGGGGAAGATTATATGGAAAGGTTACAGTTAAAGGATGGTAATGTTCTGTATTTTTCTTTTTGTCAACAAATGGCATTAAAAGACTGAAACCAACAATGACTGACAAGTATTGCCTATGTAGTAAAATACATTTTATTCCTCTATGCAATAGAACATCACTGTTTTACAGTTTTAAAATATCAATTAGCCAAACTTTTGCAATGGGTGACATGTTCCTTCATAACATGAACATAGACACCGTAGTTTATTTTCAATCCCACATACTCTAAATTCTGTGATAAAAGCTAAAATAATGGCCTAGTCTTAAAGGAAAGTCAAGAGTGTGGCCACCACTAACTAATAAACGCCAGATAAAAAAAAACACTACCTGCACTTATATAATATATTCAGCATAATGTGTATTTCATCTCATACTCACTAATCTGCTACTTATCTACAGAGGGACGGGGTCCTCTTCCATGGATTTGCATGTTTTGCAAGTTTTGGTGAGCGGTATTCAGTTGGTAGCAATCTCTAACTTTACCGCTAGATGCCACTAAAACCTACACACTGGTCTTTAACTTCACTTGCTCCCACTCTAACATTTTAAGTGCTTTGAATAAAAAACTCAAAACTTCCTGCAGATCTTTCAAATTAACATCTGCAGGGGAGTTTGCCCTTTGAATCGCTACAAGGCTTTTAATAAGAAAACGTGTAGGAAGTTCTATTGACAGTAGCTTAACAGCGCCTAAAAAACAGCAGAACAGGGGAAATAGTTGGTGAACCTGTTTCTGTTGAAGGAGAGAAAGAATCAGAGTGGTGAGTACACCTGACTCTGTATGGTGGCTAATGGAACTGCTGCTGTGGAAATGTATAATATACTGAATTGATTAAGACCACTGGTGAAAATGTGTTTTTATTAACACAAACCGGCATCAGTAGCTAATTAAAATGGGAGCCTATCAGAAAACATTAGGGTGGTCCTATTAAGATATGAAAAAATATGCTAATAAAACAGGGGAAACAAGCGATTGTATATATCCTGTCATTCTTCGATAAGCTATACTGCGCAATAGTCATGGTGCTGTAAATAACTGCTAGTGACCAAATACATATTAACAGCTTGAAAAAATTATCTAATTTTTTGAGTAAATTTGGCCCTAAAACTAGCCACCTAACTTAGTAAATTACCTTTATACCATTATATCATTAAAAAAAAAAATGACAGTAGAAGTTAATGGGCTTGGGATTGAGGGTCACACAGTAGGGAGGTCAGAATGTATTGAGAGATAAACTAACAAAGTGTTGGTTTTGGTGTTTTTTGGGGCTTGTTACCATTAGGAAAAATACTGAACAATGCCATCCTTATCCTTTATCAAATATCTCTTACCTTTGGCACAGTCAGGACCCAAGAATCCAGCGAAGCAGTGACAGTGTCCAGCCACACATTCTCCGTTTCCATTACAGTCGGTGGAGCAACCATCCATTGAGTCTGCACAGCCACACACATATACAAACATTCAC
This sequence comes from Morone saxatilis, assembly GCF_004916995.1. Taxonomy (NCBI): domain Eukaryota; kingdom Metazoa; phylum Chordata; class Actinopteri; family Moronidae; genus Morone; species Morone saxatilis. The sequence continues at coordinate 20,572,294 of NW_023339785.1, read as the reverse complement.
ACACACACACACACACACACACACACACACACACACACACACATTCACAAATCAAGACATAAAATATAGAGAAAAAAAA
>NW_023339785.1:20566174-20572115 GCF_004916995.1 Morone saxatilis | reverse complement strand
ATATATATATATAAACATATACACCTATACATCAAATCCCATCCCTAAATAAACAGACTCCTTCCTTTAGATACTGGAATCGTTCTCTGAATCTCCGAAAGCTGACAGAGGTGAGCTACCCAGGTCTGAGACAGACCATGAACCTGAAGAGAGCAGTCAAATTCAACCGCCTGCCTGAGGTTAGTTTGTGCTGCCACCTAGAGGCAAAATCATGTTAGTGCCATTACAATCTGACATTGGTCTGATATCACAGAACTATCAACTGAATGCCCAGATGACAGACTATTTAAAGATACTGTTTTTAATCATCAGGAATTTATTTTTCCTTCTCACGGCACTTACTGAAAGTGTTATTTTTTTTCCTGTCCTGCTACATTTCTCCAAGATGACCAAGACACCAGGTCTACGCCCTATGACTAAAGAAGATGTTGCCGGGTTACACTCTCTACTCCAGGCATATTTCCGCAAGTTTCACCTTAGTCCCATCTTATCTTTGCTGGAAGTAGAGCACTGGCTGTTGCCGAGGGACAACGTGATTGACACTTACGTTGTGGAGGTCAATTGCAGCCTCTTTATTTTTAATTTCCTCACCCTTTTTCTGAAACATTTAAATTCATATGATGCTGAAGTGGTTAAGAATTGATTCACCTCAGCTCCTCACACACAGGGTGATGACGGGACACTGACAGACATGGTGAGTTTCTATGGCGTCTCCTTCAGGGTGCTGAATCACCCGGTCCACACCGGCCTGAGAGCAGCTCATCTGCTCTACTTTGCCTCAACTGTCACAGACCCAGTGGAGCTCATGGAGGACACGTTGGTCCTGGCTAAATCTGTGAGTGTGTCAGGATAAATGAATTAAAAAGGTGCACAAGGAGACCAACTTTAAATGTCTATAGGACTACATTTGAACATGTTTTACAATGTGTATAGATTTCGTTTATTGTGCATTATGACAAAAATAAATGCTTCTTCTTCTCACTAACAGAAAGGTTTTGACATCTTCTCTGCTCTCGACGTGATGGATAACAAGAGTTTCCTGGAGAAGCTCAAGTTCAGCATCAATGACACAAGCCTTCATTACTACCTGTACAACTGGATGTGTCCTAATGTGAGCCCAGACAAGGTACTGAAGACTGTAATATCTCCACCTGTCAAGACACTTCACTGTTCAGTCCTCCGCACCATTTCTCTCTGCTGTGCTTTTTGACAATTTTTTCCATGAATTCTTACTTCTAAAGTCTCCTTATGTAATATTGATATTTTTCAGGAAAGACATAAGCTATTACAGTATATTGCACATTGGAAAACGCACATATTCAGTGGTGGAATGTGACAAAGTACATTTACTGTACCTATGTACAAATTTTCTTCTCATGCAACCCATTTCAGAGGGAAATATTCTACTTCTTACTTTACTACTAAAACATAGAAAGAGCTTTGACAATATGATGTTTTTTCATTAATTAAACTAACCAACAGTTTATACAAGAACAAGTACATGATTTTATTTTAATAATGTAAATGTATTTTTAATGATTTTGAGGTTTGGATGGTTGGTTGAATTAATGAGAATTGTGCAATTGTGATGACATTTCTCACTATTTTCAGAATTTTTACAAACCACAAAATTAATATTAATGGAGAAAATAAACAGCAGTATAATCTATGATGAAAATAATCATTAGTTGCAGTTCTTTACAAATAGTATAAAAAGGCTCCCCCTAAGCCAACTACAACAGTACAATCATGCTTTTACATCAATGCATGAGTAATAATAATCTAATATATATATAATAGTACAGCAGTCAAAAATGAAATTTTTCTGATTATACTTACATGCTTTTACTTAAGTAACATTTTTAATGCAGGTATTACTACCTAGGTAAAGGATCGGAATACTTCCTCCATCACTGAACATGTTGAAAGCTGCCAGTCATCAGTAATTCAAAGTAATGAATCAATGTTTTACAGGTGGGCTTGGTGTTACCCAACTGATACGCCACTGAAAGAAGACAGAGTGGTGACGATGAAAGGACCGGAGCCATTGGCAGGACATCAAACTACATCAAAAGCATGAATTTGGGTTGAAAATATAAACAGACAAACTGTAAAACACACACACTCACACACACACACATTCACAAATCAGACATAAAATATAGAGTAAAAAAAACTTGAAAATATTCCACATGTAACTCCATAAGCTGGCATAGCTCCCTGTTACTGAATGAGAGATCTGATAAGCAATGGATGGCTCCCCAGACTCAGGGGCTATATTAGATTAGTCTGATCCAGCTGCTATCACTCTCTGGGGAATGGCCAAGCACTCACTTACACTCAGTAGCACTAAGCACATTATACTGCATTACAGGTTGGAAACACACTGTGCGCAAATTTACAAACATCAAGGCTTAATCAACAAACTGTTTACAAGGGCGCAGTTTGGAGCGAGATTGAACAACATAAAATCTGACATTGTGAGTGCACAAGTTAGTAGGGAATGGGTAATACTGCATCGCTACAGTACTGTCGCTGCACAGCAAAGATCAATGTGATGCTTGTTGCTACTAGTTCTTTGTCTCATTTGGATATGGGTGTTTCATCATATCCTTCTGTAGGCTTTATGGTTTCATCATATTCCTCCATAGGATTTCAATTAGCTGCCTTCCTCTTGCAGTTTTCCCTTCCTCCCATTGATACGTCCATCACGTCAGATCTCATTCTCTGGGTACAGAGAGCACTGCAAAGATAGATAAAGAGGAAGAGCACTTCTATGCTTTTAGAACATTATATAAGTCTGCTGAGCTCTGTCAGTTCTACTCCAGATGGAAGATTCTGGTGGAGAAGTACCCAGAGAAGAGGCTGGCAGAGTTGGAGATCTGAACTGTGCTGCCGTTTTTCTTGTGCCAGCTGAGCTCTATCTAAGCTAGATAAAGTAATTAAAATGGGTGTCGAGGATGTCATCCTTTATTTGACCCTGTGCCGTCCTGCTCGGCTCCTCTGAACAGGGATCGACTCCGGAGTCAAACCACTGCAGTCCCCTGGCTCGCTCTGTTCAGGGAGCATGGATGACAAATCCTTCAGTGGCATGGCTCGTTCTCTCTCTCTCTCTCTCTCTCTCTCTCACAGACACACCACATACACATTTACAAACACATGCACACAAAGTTATTATGTGACACCCGCCTTGAGGCACGTGTGACACATGCTAATGAGACAGGCCCTGCCAGTAGCCGACAGCACAGCGTTATCCTCCACAGCAGCGCATCACTACAGAAACCAAAGTCATTTTCACCTCCATCACCTGTCATCGTTACATTGATGGAGAGAAGGAGTGGCAATCATCTTTTCTCCTACACAGTCAGGAGGACTCAAAAACCTTTCTCCACATGTGTCTCTTTCTCTCTGTTAAAAAAAGCCTCACATACACACATTTCAATATTGTATCTGGCACCTGACACATGCAATGAACAAAAACTCATCTGCAAGGTCACAGAGTTCCTTTTAATCCAGAGGAGCAGTGTGATCCGTCAGAAAGCTCACAAGGCTGTATGGTGCAGGTTTGTCACAGTGATATAAGCTCCGTATCTTTCAGGTCAATGTCTCAACTATAAAAATCTCCAGGCAATTAACAGGTAATGTATGGTGTGCAGCGTCTTTATTTGTTCCAGCATATAATGTCTGTGTGTGTGTGCACATGTGTGGGCATCTGTAAGACACCCACTCGCTTTTTTCCACTGACTAAACCCTTTCCAGTTAGAAATCACTCATGCCACAAGTTATTGCAGTTAAATGCTATTATAAAATAGGTGCTTCCAGCCAAGTGATCTGATTGGTCAAATAAGCATTCCAATTGTACTTTATGAGCCTGTAAAGTTTCAGCCATGCTTTATGACCCTTGGGCTTTATGAATTTATGAAAAAAATGAAATGGCTGCTCAGCTAACTAGAAGTATCCAGCCATTAGCTATCCACTTTTTTTTTGTTTATCATCTATTTTGTTAAAAGTTCCAGGTATCTACATGAAACTTTTTTCCCCATACTTTGTTGGCCATTGTATAAAAGATATAATATTCAAGAGGACGTGTGATGACAGCTGAAGTATAGCAATTATGCATAATTAATAGCCCTGCAGGAAGCACCACTCTCTGCCTGGGTACAGGCTGAGTAGAATTAAAGAAGATGGGGCTGAAGTGGAGGTGGCGAAATGGCAGAAATCATTAAGCCGGAGCTTTCGTGGGTCACATATAAATGTCAATAACAGTGGAGGAGAAAAAAAGGTTTTCTCTGCTGCTGTCTTCTATCTGTACAAAATGGGGAAAATATGTTTTAAAATTCAATTTGAATCCACATAATGATGTCTATTTTGATATCAGCAGATGTTCTCTCACATTTTATTCTTTTTTTTTAACATCCATATGTGACCCATTTTTAGGTTATAGTCAAAATCACTGAGGAATCGTTGTATAGTGTATATGTACGTATGAGCATATATGACAGGATATATAACAGCATTTGTGCCAACACTTTTCTGTCCTACTCAGCAGCAGCACCGAGTTAAAATGTAACTGAATGCTGTGTGTGTGTGTGTGTGCGTGTGCGTGTGCATGTGTGATGGTCTATAAATGAAAGACAGGACAAGATAATGTCTTCTGACTGATACAGGTCAGTTATCAGCTGACCAAACACGTACAGCTTTGATTGTTCTGCCACAGCTTACTTCGTTCTTCTTTTTAACCTTTATCAAGATGATGATTACAGTGATTATCTATGACAGTGTTTTCTGTCTCATGTTGTCAGATACCTCATTACTCTTGCAACCATGTTTAAACACCAACAAATGTTTTACATATAGTATGTATCCTTGTTTCTGTGAAAACAGACATATTTTTGCACATCAGCGTCATCTTAACGTATTGCTTTGCTTTCATATTTTTTATGTTCTCGTATTTTCCTTCTTGTCATATACACTGTATTGATTTTATTTTATTTTATTTATTTATTTTTACGACAGTCTTTTCCTTATTTATATTCTGTGTTTCTTTGTTGTATCCAGTTACTATTTGCTGCGGAAAAGCTCAATTTCCCGACAGAGATCATCTCATTTCTCCCTCATCTACCCATAAAGCCGCACTCTGGGCTTCAGCATACTGTGTCTGTTATTAGAATTTATTGTACAGTAGCTCAATGGTTTTGATTTTCTGCCTCCAAAACAATGCAGTGTATGTTTGCAACCCTCGTTAGAGGTGTAAATGGGCATTGAAATGAACTCTGACATCAATCCATTAATATTATTTTCCTCTTTCAAGCTCAATCACTTGATTAATTATTTGAAAAACCTAACTGGACCAAAAAGGCTGCTTTTCTGAGCCCATCTGTTGTGTCTGTATTTGTTTTGATTATTGAAGAGGAACAGGAAAGTTAACTCTTTGTAAACGCTGCTGTTTTCTGTTTAGCACAAAATATGTGACTCAAAATAGGTCTGGTATATTCCAGGCTTTACAGACAGCACACGAGTCAACAAATGTTTGACAGCTCTGAAATAAAATCTGTGTTTAGCTGTCGCATGCTGTCAGTCATTGTATAAAGAACTCTGTCAATATGACGATGAAAGATGTCTCCAGTACAATGTTTTGGTACTATGGAGTTGTTTAATGATTGGCTTACAACTTGGGCTTTTAAGTGGTTGAAGATATGCATATTTAGCTTATACGCATTGAGAAAGCTTGGTGCAATACGCAATACTCCTGCTCATTTACTGAATAACTTAGAAGCTAAATAATGAATGGCCAGTTAAAGATCAGCAGGACAAAAATCCAAAATGAGGTCTGTTTCATGGAGTGCTTCTCATTACATCTGTTCATCACATATTGCTAGCTTTGTAATTGCCATATTACCTGTCTCTGCTACATATAAATTACAGCCCCCCCCCCCCCCCC
>NW_023339785.1:20500484-20566074 GCF_004916995.1 Morone saxatilis | reverse complement strand
TCCATATAACTCTTGCAACATGTTTAAACACAACAAATGTTTTACATATAGTATGGGGTATCACTTTTTCTGTGAAAGACATATTTTTGCATCAGCGTCATCTTAACTCACATCTAACGTATTGAAATTGCATCATATTATATCTATATAGATTCATCAAAAAAAGTTTCTACCCCTTCTTGACTCATATAAACTGTATTGATTTTATTTTATATATTATATCTGATATATTTAATTTATTACGACAGATCACACTACTTTCTAATTCCCTCATACATTCTACCTGTGCCATTTCTTTGTTCGCTAATACAAAGATCATCTACTCTTGCCTAGCGGCACACCTCACTAATCGAAGAGAGATCATCTCTCCATATCCCTCAATCTACCCATAAAGCGCACACCTCTGGGCTTCACCATCTCGTAGCTCTAGATCTTATTGAATATTATGTGTAAGTCAGCTCAATGGCCTATATATAGATCCTTTCTGCTCCAAAACATCACGCCATGTAGTAATGTTTAGCAACCCTACGATCCCCTATACGCAACGACGTGTCAAAACTATGGACGTCACTATCGAAAATGAACCTATCTGACACCCCTACACACCACACCGCACAACAATTACACACAGTCACACTCATGCCATATAATATTATTAATTCTCTTCTCAAAGCTCAAATCTACTTTGATTATCCTCAAAATGAAAACTCTACCTCGAACAAAACAGGCTGCTCTTATAGCCCTCTCGTTGATAAGTCTGTGATCTCTCTTGTTGATCTATAATACGCAAGAAAGAGAAAATCGGACAAATCGTCTTATCTCTTGATAAACGCTACGTGTAATTCTGTTTAAGAAGCACAAAATATTTCAGTTAGAAACTCACCAAATCAGCAGTCCTGGTTCTATCCACATTTCATACAAAAACCCCACACCACCCACAAACACGAAACAATACAAGAACATTAAACATAAATAATAACACAAGCCCATAACATACTTCACACATACAATAATAACTATTCCAGGCTATTAATACAGCGATCATAAGTCTCCAACAAAGCACAACGACGTCACAAATGTTTGAGCAGCTCTCGCAAATAACACTTGTGTTTATGCTGTCGAATAGCAGTCAGTCATTGTAATAAAAACCCCACAACAACCCTCATTATGATAAAACTCACATAAGAATTCTGTCCACCTGACAACGAACAACTGCAACCAGATGATCATCCACAGTAAAATACATGTTAATATGGTAGCTATAGAACAATACGGAATGTTGATTCTTAAATGATACACAGACATTAAAATGAGCGCTCTTCATACAGCTCGCGCTAATGAAACGCATATATGCTTTATACTGATTATATCCGAATTCTTGAGACTAAACGCTAGGAACTGCCATACGCAATACTCCTGCTCATATTTACAAGTGATAAAAAAACCATCTAAGAGACTAACTAAAGAATGGCGAGTTAAAGATAGGTCAAGGACAAAAACTTCCAACATGAGGTCTGTTTTCATGGAGTCTTCTCATTACATCTGTTCATCACAATACTTTGCTAGCGCTTTGTATTGGCCATATTACCTGTCTCAGTGCTACATACTAAATTACACCCCGCCCCCCCCAACCCACATGATGTTACTGTGCTACTACATTTCCCAACAATTTTTTCTTATTTCAACAATGTATTCTCTTAAGGAGCACTGGACAAAGTGGGAGTGAAGAAATTGCCCTGGTAATTATCCACTTGTCTATATTCAGCCACGTACTCTTACATTATTCACATCCTTCAATTTACACTGCCATCCGTGTGTGTCATAGCAATGAGCTGCAGTTAGCAAGCCCTGTCATTACTACAGGAGCTGTCCTCCCCTTTCTAACGGCTGTCTCTTGCCATGCCAAACTCACTTTTATGACAGGAAAAGTTCCCTTCAAATGTCAATGAGTTTTAAACCACTTTTGGTCATGTCACTATGTTTTTTTGCATAACAGATGAACGAGAATAAAGAACAATTGAATGAAGCAACCCTTCAATGAAAAACAATTGAATGCTCACATAATACAATTTTAAACTATAAAAGAATGGCAAATATTCATACTAACACTTCTCTTTGTCCTCACCTATGGGAGTGCTGTGGAGTAACACTTGCTCCAGGTTGCGTCCATCGTTGTAGAGAGCCAGGTGCCAGGTGCCGGGATCCATGTACTCAATGAAGCCTGTTTCTTGGAGGCTGCTCAGCAGCAGGCCTTTGGGAGCTTTGGCAGTTGAGATGGGATCAGTCAAGGACCTGGGCAGGGCCTTCCCATCCAACAGTTTCACAAAGTCAAACTGCACACAATCAGAAAACAACAATATCATCCAATTGGGATGAGCAAGATGGGAATTTACGAAACCTGCATATATACAACAGAGATTTGCAAGCTAAACCTTGTGCAGTGGTGTGTGGCTGTTGTTGGGTGAGCTTTGTGAAACTGCCAATTGAATACTATTGGAAAATTGCCTGCATACAAGATGTTGGGGAGTAGTATTAAATGTGGATAGCAGATGAAAATTGTGAAACAGAAACCCAAAGAAACAAAGAGGAAATCGTCATCCATGGCAGCTCAGTCCTACACCAGACATGTTCAACAGCAGTCGGTTCCAAAACCTGACGTGCTGCTAATAGCATGGGCAGACTTTACCACCCAGGTTTTCAAATAGAACAGACTATTATTTCATTTGTCTAAACCTTTCTGTGCTTCTTTCTCACCCTCTTTAACTTTCCCCACCACCCTCGTCTCTCCCTCCCTTCCTCTCCATCCGAAAACCTCCTTGAACTACCAAGCGCTCGCTGAGTCTTATTCCCCCTGAGGGCTGTGTGTCACACTAGTGTCAAAAACAGCTAATTAGACCTCTTCATGCAGGCGAGAGCAGGGGTGCACTGATGTTAAAAAGCAGATGACTCAGTGTGTGTTGTATTTCTGTCTGTACACGTGCTTTTTGCATGGCACAGGGCTGTTCTACACTGTATACGACGTTTGTGTGTATGTGTGTATTCTTTCTGGATATGTATGAGACATATTTAATCCACAGCTGGCATAATCAGAAATCTCTGTTTTCTTGTAAAAATGACATGTGTCCACACTTTTTATGTTGTTTTTTTTCCCCAACCTTGTCTCCTAGAAATTCAGTTTGTATATTACTTAATTGTTTTAACAATTAAGTTGTGGTGACAACATAATCGCTGCCTGGATTAAGTGCAGAGACTGTGTTTCTTTCAGTGAATAAAACACTACATTTATGTACCACACTGGAGGTTCAAGGAGGTGGCTGGGGTGGATGGTGGGCATACAAAGTGCAGGACATTGTCACCAGAATTCAGGCAATATAGGCAACAAAGTTAGTTGTTAGTGTTAGGAAAAATTACAAGCCTTTTCTTAATCTAATCTTTTCCTAATCAAATGAGTCAGTGGAATTAGTGGAAAATAATAATAATAATAATCATTATTTATTGTGCGCTTTCAAAATGTTACACACTGTTACACAGTGCTTCACAAAAAAGTCAAACACAAGTCATAAAATAATCAGGTCAGTGGACATTTTAGTTCAGTATCAACATACTGACTACGACTTGCCAGCTACGTTAATTAACAACATTCCCTCATTATGTTAACAGAGAACATAATTCGGTCAGCATTAAGGTTTGCTCAAAACATATTTTCTGTTGCAAATTAGTTGTATATTAAATAATTTCTAGGGGACATGGTTCTTCTGTCTGCAAATGGCTAAATCTGCTCACCTCTTCCTCTTCTTTTAGTTGACAAATAGCAAAATGCTGCAACAACATCGAGTGACAGAAGCAGTGTGACAGAAAAAGCCAGATTCTGAGTCTCAGCAAATAAAACCTCTGTTCCATCATCTCTTACACTATGTTTTAATATAGCCAAACTCAAGATTTTATTGTTCTTATTAAGTATTTTCTGTTTCTGTTGTCAGAACAAGTATATATTAGTGAATTGTTCATGGCTCATGAATACAACCTGGTAAACTAGCTGGCAGCAGTTCCTGCTCTGCTGCACTGAGATGATGATCAAATATATTATGCTTGCAAACTTGACAAAACAAGCATAAATAGTTTATTGACACATGTGTTGTGTGATTGGCTTTGCTGACATTTAAAATGAATGACACTGAACAGAAGGTTAGAGGTGAAAGGAAGTTGCCTTCTCATTGCTACATGACCCCTGAACTGTCTCAGCAAGAATACGTCTATGGAGTTACAATTGTGTCTCAGCTCTGGCAGAAATTAAGTAGGTACCTACCATGAAGGAAAGGTAGACTGTGTGACTGTGGTGTGCAATGCTCCCTTACTTCCAGTAACTAATTGAATTAATTAATTAAGAATTAATATACTGAATCCGCCATTTTCATTGAAAAGAAACAGAATACTTACTCCAATCTTATCAGATTGGCAACCTGTAACACACAGGTTCAGTGAGCAGAGACACACGTATGTGGATAAAAGCAAACACACAAATTATTATAATATTATAATTATAATCAATATTATTAAATTAATATTAGAATTTATGGAGCACATAACAGACTTTGTTTCAAAATGTAAAGGTCCAGTGTCTAAAATTTAGGAGGATCTAATTGTAGAAATTGAACAAATCTAATATTAGTAGGTATGTTTTGATTAGTGTATAATCACCTGAATATAGGAATCGTTTTGTTTTTGTTTCGTTTTGGGTTGCTTGGAAGTGGAACCACCATTATTTCTACAGTAACCTGTGTAAGTGACAAACAAAGCTCTGGATAGGACCGTTTGCTTTGTTTGCATATTTCGTGGCTAGGAGGATGAAGTAAGGGAGTTGCGAGCTGCAACTAAACTGCTTTATGCCTTTTAATGCTATACTCTTGACTGTTAAATAATTCTTTGCAAGATGTTTTCTCTACAATATATCATTTCTGTGGTCAAAGAATAAATGTATATTTAAAATATCCAATCGCACAATCAGGATCGAGGCACAAAGATAACCCATATACATTGTCACTGAAGAAGACGTTATCACACTATTGTGTCGACTCACTCAAAAACAAAGCCTAAGCCTTGTGGGATGAAAGACTATAATGGGGAGAAAAAGGTGCATTAGAGTGGATGTGGACTGTGGTACTTCGGCAAACAAGCCCATCTGGGCGAACAGCATGTTACGATTGGAGCCTCCATTACCTGAGTGTGTGTAGGCGGTATGTTCCTGCGTCCGTAGACCCCCAGCAGTGCATTGTGTGAGAGAGACAGGTTGAACTTAATGTAGGTCGGATGGTGCACAGTCATATGAAACCTCCAAAAAAGTCCCGGAGGGATCGCCTGGCTCTGCTGGGTTCCAATGTCGACCTCACCACGGTCGATGGCCCGGCCTCGCACCCATTTCTCTGCAGATGAAAAACACAGACAAGTAATATTGTTAAGTCACATATTGCTGATTTGTCAAGGTAGACAGGGAGTTCTATTATGTATCAGAGGGAGCAATTAATAACCAGCCTGATGTCCTCAAACATCAGTGTGATCAGCAGACGTACTAATGAAGTGTGACTGGATAGACATGAGGAATGACTGAGCGCTGGTGAAAATCCTGTTTTTTAAGAGACCTTGCTCTGGCAATCCTTTGGATAGGCTCTGCATAAAAATGAACTGCTTTAGAAAGTAAGTGTTTTGTCTGAGAGCTGTCTACTGGGGCTTTGTCATGGGCTATATTAGCATCCTCTAACAAGAAAGAAAGAGTGTGTGCGTGTGTGTATGTGTTAGCATGTGTGTGAAAGGAAAGAGACAGAGAGGTGGATGAGAGAAAGTGAGGAGGGCAGGGGCACGCACACATACACGCACGCATTCACAAACAGCATCACAGGACAAAGATAGTGTCTTGAGTAAGAGCATGTTTTTGTGTGTGAAGAGAATAGGTCTTTCCAACAGTCCCCTGGCCATCAGCTCCTCTCCTCTCCATAAGCCTTTATCAACCACCAGGCCTGAGTCTTTTGTGTAGGGGAGCAGGCGAGGCTCTCCAGCCCTCTTTGTGTCTGCCTTTATGGCGAGATATATCTCTGCTTCTAAACTAAGATGGAGGAAATACGGTGACAGAAGGGAGCCAGCCGATCGTTACGGCCACAAAGGCAGAAGAACAGTTAGGAGCAGATTCATGGACAAGGCCGCTCGCGATCAATCTATAATGCCTGCAGCTTTACCACTCCATTATGGCGACACCATGCCCACCCACAGGCCAGCGAGCATATATCACATGTATTGTCACAAAGATAGGGAGGTAGAGAGTTCAGGCTCTTGTTTCTACTAATGCTGTTCCTTTTTGCCATGATAGCAGCATGGCTATAGGGAAGGCAATGTTGTTCTGTAGGTTGTTCTGTCCACGACTTTAGTTCTGTGTCTAACTATAATTATTTGTCTCAAAAACTATTGGATAGTATATCTTTACAATTTTGTAAAGAAATTCTTGGTGCCTAGAGGATGAGTCCTAATGACTTTGGTGATCTACCTGACTTTTCATCTAGCAGTAATACAAGGTTGACATTTGTGGTTTTAAGTGAAAATGTCAAATGATAATTACTGGATGGATTGCCATGAAATTTGGTATGCACATTTATGTCCCCCTCAGGATATACTGGAATAACTGTGGGTATCTTTTAATTTAGCACAATCATTAGGTCAAAATTATAATTTGTTTTGTTCTTTGGTTTATGGCCAAATACCTGCTCAAATAATCACGTTCCAATCAGCCTCGACTGTAATTTGTGTTTAGAGGTAATTGGCAAATATTAGCATACTAGCATACTTACCTAAATACCAACATAACATGGTAAACAATTCACCTACTAAACAGCAGCAACTTTGTCAACTCTGTGAGCAAACTAATGTTCCCATTTATCTTAAAGCAACACTGTACCTTAAAACATACAGTCTAACCGAGTTTCACATATAGCTGTAGACTCAATTGACTTATTTCTACAAAATGAAGACACACTTTAGTGTTGTCCTTTATGAGATTACAGGGGTTTTGTGTTTAGTCATCTAAACTTATACCAAACAGCCAAGTGATGCCAGCTCTGCTATTTGCTTGCTGCTGTTACTTACTCTTACTCTATACTCTTTCCTAATCTCCCCATCGCTATCACACGTTCAAGACCTTATTTCATCACAAATGTGTTCATGCGAAAATGCTAAACAAAGAGGGTGAACATGGTAAACATTATAGGCCTACCTGCTGAACATCATCATATTTGCGTTGTCGTTGTGAGCATGTTAGCATGCCAACATAACCATCTAGCTCAAAGCACCGCTGTGCCTTACATAGCTGCTACCATGGCTGTGATTCTTCTTTCTAACCAAAAATGTTACTTTTAAGACCTACTCTCACTCTTTTGACTGTAAAGGCTCATGCTCACTTTAATTTTCTCAGGAGCGTAGGAGGAAATATCCATAAGCAAGGTAAGAGAAAACCAAAAAATTGTGTCTCTAATAAAGTTTATTGCAAATAAAAGAACAGTGTGTGCGCGGGAGTCTTCTCTAAGACCTACTCTCACAAAATGTAAAATATCATGCTAAAACAATGGATTTTCCTTTTTATCTTCTAACCCCTTTATCCTCTTCTATGGACTATGGGAAGTAGTAAATTGATTAATTGGTTAATTGATTGAACTAGACTGAGCTGTGACAACAGAGCTGGATAGAGGGAGAGGAAGAAAGACAAAGAAAGAGAAACATGATAGGGGGGAAAAGAACAAAAAGAGAGTTCAAAAAGGTTTGTAATAAAAGGGAAAAAAGAGACAGGTGTCCCGTATTAAGCATAAATTGTCCCTGTACTAAAGTCTCTACCAAACATAATAAAAGCAGCTTGGCAGAACTACGGTATGCATTCACGCATTCTTGCTGAGTCTACCTCAGCAGTCTACTCCTTTTAATGCTAATCCTCACTCCTGAGCCTCACCACAAAAAAATAAAGGCCAGCAGAGGGATGGATGTCCCGAGGAAAGCAGCCTTTTATTCAACAACAGATGAATAGGACATGAATAGGGCATGGCAGTTGGCAGAACACTGGCAGGCAGACAGGCGCACAGGCGGGCCGGCAAGCAGGCTGACTGGCAGGCTTGCGGGCAGATGAGCAGGCAGGTCCTTCTGATGCTAATTACTGTATAGCGCCTCTCTTAGACTGATGCAACATGGGGACAGAAAGCGGCGCTCAGGTCAGCCGCGAAGATGGGTGGTGGGGTGTGAGAGACAAGGGGCGGTTGGGGAGTTGCAGAAAAAAAAAAAAAGAGGAGGGGGAAGAGAAGAGACGAAAGGACCATGTCCAAAGAGGAGGTGGTGGTGTCAAGTAACAGCTGCTGATGCAAGAAAGAAGAAAAACCATCTCTCTCTCCTTCTGTCTCAGCAGTAGAGAATAATTCTGCAGGTCCAGTAAAAGGAGGGGAGGACAGTGGCATTTTGGAAGTCCTGAAGAAACCAGACGGATCGCATAGTGACTTGGACTCCTCCAGGCCTCCCCAGCTACTCAGATTACTGCTGTCAATCAGTGTGTTCCACCAGCACCATAGCCCTGTGTATCTCAGCACAAAACCTGAGACCATTCTTTGAAAATATCTTTCAAAACAGCAAATCTCTTTTTATTCCTACTTGGCAGGCAAAAGGAATACAAGCTTAAACAAGCCAATATGTGAGCAGGGAGGTAAAATTCCTTCACACCTTGCTATCTTGTGGCTTTAATAAGCGAAAAGCAGCTTGAAATTCACACTTGCTATCGGTTACTTAGAATAAAAATAAAAATAAATGGCATCGCATAAATCTCCTCTTGTGCTTTTCATCATTAGTTGGCAGCAGAATCGAGTTGTAAGCAAAAAGTGTATTAAGGTTTATTTCAAAATGTTGAGCTTGTTTAAAGGGCCGATGAAAGTGTTGCATAGCTTTTTCATGTCTGCCATCAAGCACAATGTGCCCTTGATGGAAATGATAACGGGTTAGTGGGCAGGTCTGCTTAGAACCAACATACTGTACAGTATAATAATTATGCTGCCTAAGCCAATTATACTGGTAGTGTGGCATGGTGTGTGCACATAATATAGCTAATGCCTCCATTGACACTTCTCACCCATGATATGCTAACACATGTACACGTTGTAATATTTCCTCCTAAATTGGCCCTTGAAAGGTTATTTTGCCACATGACATCTAGATTATGATGGTTTTAGATTTGATCTCTTAACTTCTCCCATTTCTAATGACTAGCTAACATCTCCACATTGTCATCCTTCATCCTTCTTATAAAATGTGTGTCTCTGAAAGTCAGTGTGAGTTTGCCTGCCCATCTGTCTGTTGCGTGCCTCTGAGTGTTTTGTGTGTCTAGTGTGTGTGCGGGCAGACCAGTGAAAGAGATGAGCTACATTAGGACTTGGGACACAAGGTCTAATTAATTTCTCTTGCCTACGGGTTATTCAGGTAAAACAATTACACCTGTAATCTATTTTCAAAGGAACTAAACTGTCTTTGCAATTAATGTTATTATCCCTCAGATTCTAATGAAGCAGAGAACAGACTAAAAGTGCAGCTGGGGTCTTGGTGACAGGACATGTCTGGGGGGATCGGAAGTGCGTGTGTATGCGCACGAGTGTTAGTCGATATTGAAGCATAGGCCTGTGTGTGGATCTCACAGACATTGGTGCAGACAACATTAATAGTGTTCCAAATGCAAGAGAGATTGAGTTTGCCGCAGGATGAATAAAAATATCACAATGGGCAAGGTCTCTATAATTACTTGGATTCAATTAAGGGCCTTTTGAGCAGTTGGCTTAATAAGCTTTCAGCCTCCTCTTTCCACTGTGCAGCCTAATGAGTGTCAGTCAGAGTCAGGAGAAGATAATGCTCTTGGCCTTAGGGCCTTCCATTACTCTCTCGTCCTCACCTTCTACCATCACGCCTCAGGCTATGTCTGTGACAGGCAGGTCTGCCTGTTCACAAACTCATTCGCTCCATGACACTCTGAGTGCACTTACACTGTTACACATGTAATATGTGTTGTATAAATTGACACATCATAAAGCATTTGTGGAGTTTGTACTTGTACTACTCAGAGGCCCAGAAGGAGCTAATAAGAGCTCACTAGATATCCATGCTACACATTTTAATCGACCTAAACCCATATGCAATACTTTTAAAGGTCCTGAAAACTTATTTTCTCTGTCTGCTTTATGCTATGACCTATGATTTTCTGCTTAAGTTTAAACTACTTTGTTTGTCTCGCCTAAATTATTTCTGTATTTGAGATGGAACAGTAGATATTACATGATCGAGAGGCTTATCGCACTGAAACGGGCCCTGTGTGCATTAATAGCAGAGTACGACCTGCCGGCCACAGTGACTGCAAACCAGTAGGAGGTACTGGAAAAGACAGTCACAGCTCCAGCCGCTTTTGAGGAGTTGACAAGGGAGGTAAGCTCTTCATCTGCATGTGATGTCATCCCCATTGTCAGTGTCCTTAAACACTTTCTCACTCAAAAAAACGAGTCCGACAAGGGAATCCAGTCCATGAAAGACATTCTCTTTGAGGTGTTTTAGAGATGTGGAATCTGAGCCATCATACACAGTTGCAATGCTACTGGATCCACGATATAAAGACAGGTATGCAGGGTCTATGTTAACTTTACTTAATAAGCCTTTCTTGTGTATGTGAGAGCAAGAGATGTACACATAAATCACACCTGTCAGTGTGTATATGTGTAGAATTTTAACATAAGGGTAGGCAAATTTTCAGTATTACATGTATGTATTCTACAACAAGACTCCATGGGTGCAGACTGGAATACCTTGATACCTGAGCTAATTATTCACCATTCAGAATCTGCCCCTCATGTTAAAGTGAAGAAACTTAAGTTAAATAATTAGTTTTTAAAGGTCAGGGAGCTACTGCTATGTCTTATAATTATACTGGAGATGCTATTATTTTTACTTATTTAAGTTGTGGCCGACATTGCAACTCATTTTTTGCTATGTCATTGAGGTAGACTACGCAGAGTAAGTGTTGAGTTATATCCAGGATTATCCAGAATTTTACATTGAATTATAATTCCTTAGTTATTTAAGTTATTAGTCTACATTTCAACTTGTTTTTGATGTGTCATTGAGGTTGAGCTACACTGAGTGACTATTGAGTTATATCCAGTATTTTATACTGGAATTACAATTCCTTTGTTATTCTAAATATCTTCTAATATTCTAAATTTGCACAAAGTGGCATTTTAAATTTAATTTTGAATGTCTTTGTCAATGTCTTGGTGCTGACCAATCCTAAGTTTTCTGTGTGAAAAGGTTTAAATTAAAAGAAGCAACAATACTGAGTTATACTGAGGCTATGTATTTCTTTCCTTTTTTTGGATGGCCAGGTTAAAAGAGCTGCATCCATACAATGTATTATTAACAGTCTTGGCAGATACTCAAGGTTGTAGTATCGGTATTTGACATGAAAATGTAGTATTGAACTATCCCTAATTACAAGTAATGTGATGCCTTGTGTAGTCATGACCTGTGTGAGCAGTTTGACCACAGAGTACATTTCCCTTCTTAGATTGTTTTATCCGAAGGATTTTTAGTATCCAGTATGCAGTACGTAATATTCAATTCAAATTCAAATAAAAGTCACGTCTTTATTTATTTTTTATTATTTACTATTGATTTAGTGGCATCTAGCGGTGTAGTTGCAGATTACAACTCCCTCGCCTCACCTTCTTGTTCCAAGTGTGTAGGAGAAACCATGGTGGCCTTGAAACTCATGAAAATAAGGCCCTATCTAGATCCAGTGTTTCGTTTGCCCCTTCTGGCCTACTGTAAAAACATGGTGGTTCAACATGGCTCCCTCTGCAGAACCTACTACTAATAACTATAGTTGCCAGTATTGAAGCAAAAAATTACAATATTCTAAAGTGAAGGTACCTCAAAACATTGTTTGACCCCTTTGGCCACACTGTGGCAAAATTATTTTTATTTATTTAAAAAAAGAAAAAAGAAGAAGAAGTTCTAGTCTGTTTACCAAAAAGATAAAGATTGACTTGATTTTTATTTACTTTTTGGTCTTTGATGTCAAAGCCTAAGACATCAATCTACTACTCTCAAATGTCAAGAGTGAGGACTACAAAGTGCTCAGCTCTTCATAAAATGTATAATCTACACTGTAAATACTGACTGCATTTTGAAATTATGTTTAATTTTGTATTTGGATGAGATGTTTTGAATGCAGGCTGAGTAACAGACAGAAATATTGCTGCTTTCTGAACCTGAGGCGCTGACGCAGGGGGTTCACTAAATGATCTATACTTTCTCTGCGTGTGTGTCTATGGGTGTGTGTGTTACATCCCGAGACTGTATCCCAGCGTGAGAAAATCAATGAGACCAGTGTAACAGGGACCAGTCCATCAGCATTTGCACACATGCACAAGCACTCACGCATATTCACACACTCATCCCTCCCACAGACACATCTCCTTTCCTGCACATACATACGTACAATATGCACAAAATTTCTTACACACTACTCACCCTCACTCCACTCACTCTGCACGCAGTCTAGAATATTGATGTGCTCTTTAAGAGCCCTCCTCTCTGTCTGTGTCACATTCCATCCATCTACACACCATTTCCAACCACACCATCAGATAGAGTGAAAACAATTCAGCACTAACTCTCTTTTCATACAGTGGTTTATCCAATCATTGCATAGGCTCAGATGGCATTCCACAAGCTCCACATTTCATCATCTTCGCATTATAATGAGACATTTTGCCGTTCTACTGTATGTCAGTTTGTATCATTTCATATCATTAATATATCCGGCATTCCACGTTGGCTGAAATATTATTCTCAAACTTCAATGTACTTCATTAAGGCAGGGAATCCACTGACAGAAAATTTCTTCTCTGGGCGCTTTGGCTTTCATCTGTACCAGAGGAATTTCTATATGTGTGTGTGGGCATGTCCGGATGCTAGTATGCATGCATGTCAGATACAGAAATAGAAAGATGGTGTTAGTGCGCCTGAGGTTGATTATCATGGGGTGAGTGGCAATTAATGTAGCAATAATTAGAGAGGCTTTTATGTGTGGAGGACTACGAAGGGCTCCTGGTGATCTCTGGAAACTGCGGGAGAGATAGTGCGAAGAACATAAGCACGGCTTGACAAGACACTAGCCATATGCAAATGACACAACATGTCAATTAGCATCTAGCGCCGTGCTGCAAGCGGCTTCTTAAGGTAGATTAGAATTCTGCTGCTCTGGATCCTGATTTCGGGGTTGAGCCAACAAATCAAACAGAGAGTATCTTTATGGCATTGAAGATGACATAAAAACAACACTAAAAATACACAAACAAGAATACAAGAAGATTACTACCTTCCAATCATTTCGCCAAGCTCGTTTCATCTCTCCCTACTGTGCCATCAGTTTATATCAAAACAAGCAGAAACTGATAACTATCCTCCAATCAGTCTCTTCAGCTATCTTTATGCTCCCATGGTCATGTTGTTAGTTGTGTTTATAGCAGTGCAAGTGCAAGAATAAAATCAATTATTCCAAAATAAAAAAAGCACATTTTGCTGCTTGGTTTCTTTGTTTTGTAGACAAAAGCCATGGAAAGGGCTAATAAGTTGTTTCATGAAAATTGTATTTTAATGTCAGCAATTATTTAGCTTGTGCCACTTTTATGGTGGATATCTCAAACATCCCTCAAGTAGATTGGTATCTATCAATCATTCTTCTCTCCTCCCATCACTCTCACTCTTCTCTCTCCCTACCGTGTCATGTTTTTATCATTTCCATTCCCCGCTGCCTCCTCTCACCATCCTTCGCTGTGTAATCTAGGGGATTGTGTGGTCTCTTGGTGTGAGAGGTGATGGGTACAGCAGGATGAGCGTGATAATCTGCCACACTGGATTACAGTCTAATCTCTAATCTCTCTGGCCCTCCTCTGCCTGGGGACCACCTCCACCGTGCCAATTTTATTAATCTGAGCCCCCTGCATCAACGGCTTAGCTTTGCCCATTTTGATTTCCCAGCTTTCATCAAGCATATAAAGCAATAGGAATTGAAACAATAGATTGTTGTGACGCAACACTCGGAAGTGAATTCTATGACCCCTGCACGCTCTATCGGAGGATTTAGCTACTGATGAGAGTGTTAATCCTCAGAATGTGAGGATTCATCAAGAATAGTTGCTTTAGGGATGTCCCAGGTTGCCCAAATTGCAACGGGTTGCAGTTTGTCTTGCACATTCTCTGTATAAGTGCTGAACATGGGCTCCAACAGCTTCCAATGTAATATCCATCAGAGTCAGTCTAAGCATGAAGGTTGCTGTGTCCTGCCTGACTTCATGACCTGGAACACTCACAATTAATGTCCCATGTCATGGGGTTAAATTGGTGTTAGTAATTCCTCTGGCTAGTTGAGAGACGGCCGAGTGTGGAAAGGCTATTCCAGTCACGGACTGGCTAAGAGGGAACATGATTAACCAATTACCTTGCCTTTCTAATAAATGAGTAATCAGTTCAAGGCTGATCTCTGGACTGATGTCTCTCTATCGTATTGTAACATTCATTGTGCCGAGTGTGTTATGTATGCAAGTCCTAATGCAATAGAAACTGACTGGAATTCATGCCAATGGATATATAGTCCGTCTCCACATGTTCCAATCATAATGTTTTCCATTCCTATTTAAATTTCAAAAGGATTTTCTCATCTTAACTACTATTCTAATAATTGTGTTTCCATTAAATCCTGTAGCAAAAATATGTGCTGGCAGGATTTTAAAAACCAGAGTACAATAAATTCTCATTGTACTTTCTCATGGAAAGTTACAGAAAACAGAATAGTATGTGAGGACCTGTCTTCACATGTTTCTATTTGAGCTGACCTTTCCCATATGTATATTTGTAGAGTTTGTCCAGAGGGGGTTTAATAAAGGTGGCTCAGAAAAGCAGAGCTTTTTGTAAAAAGCCTGTTTAAGTCATCCCTACTTGCATCTTATGTGAGCAGACTTAGTCACATTTGGTTTATTTCATGACTTTGGAAGGCAGACCTTTGACATCAAGCAGTGATCACAGCTATTCACAGTGACAAAGATTACAGCCAATATTCACAGCCACAAAGCAGCACATACTGAATATGTTATAAGTCTATACACAAAAGTTACAGCAAAAATTAACCAAATATAGAAAAGCAAAAGCAAAAGAGAGCTTTTGGTGACATGTTGTCAACCAGCAGTGATCTCAGACACAACTAGAGGTTATATTAAACCCATTGTTAGCTGAACTTGTTGCAGCGCTTTGCTTGCAAACATTACATTACAATGTGAACCATTAAAAAAATGGTTGTATCTCAACTGGCAACAGTTCGTCAGAGATTTGGGTGTGTTATGTTAGCTATAAAGGTCTGGTAAGCTTGAAATGTGATAGATCTGACTAGATGTACTACAAATTGACTCACAGTGCAGTACCGAAAAAGGAACCTTGATGTAGGAATTTTGAGAAAGTACATATGTTTCTGTCTGTTCGTAATACTGGTTAAAGTATATTATGAAGATAAGCCTAAAAACTAGCCTGACCAGAACAGGCTAGTCTGGAAGGATACGTTTTCAAGGTAACTTTATTATAGAATTATTTAACTCTCTTTTGTGAAATTTACCAAGAATAAGCCTGTCTTACTGAAATTAGCCCTGTTTAAATGTTAATCTTGCTTTATGTAACACCCTATTGGTTTAACTGCACAGTAATTCAACAGAAAATCTGCCAAACACAGTTATAGTAAATTGAAGTGAAACGCTGTAAGCCAATGTTCATTCAATACATTTAATATTTAATAAATAACAAATTACTATATTACATTTGCTTTGTTATTACTGACAGGCAAATCCTGTCAATAGTTGAGTGCAGAACATCTGTTATTACGGTGTGTACTGTGTGTGTGTCAGCTCACCTCTGTCACCAGCATGTGTGTTTTCAGGGTTGAGCGTATCCAGCAGGTGGATGGAGCTGGTAGGTCTGGTTTTGCTGTGGTCCTCCTGTTGATGGTCCGCCGAGCTCAGGCCGTTCTCATACAGCTGGCTCTCGCCATGCCGCAGATGCCAGGTCAGACCTAACAGGTGGACCGCTATAGACACACACACACACCGCCAAAGAGAGAGAAAAGCAGATAGAAAAGATCATTATTCAAGGCATGCGTGAGGGGTGTGTCTGAATCTTCTTTAATGCCTATCTTAGAGCTCTCACTCAGTTTATGTGCTTATTAGTGCCTGGCAAGCCAGTGGACAATTAGCAAATACACAAAGAATACACACATATATACCTCTCACACACACACGTCCAGTATATGCACGTACACATGTGTATGTGAACAAAGAACGTGGCAGAGGTGGGCAATTAAGGCAGATCTTCAGAGCCTAAGCCCAGGGCTGGTATTAAAGCGCTAACACAGTCTTTTATGCATGACTAATGATGCTTTGAAAGCTGCTGCCGATTCACAATCCATATGGGCCTTTTAAACAACAAAGGGTATGGGAGGATACTGAATTCCCCCTCCCACTCTTAAAACTGTTTACTAGGACAACAATCCAGCATGCTGTTAAATAAAAACAACTAACACCTGCCCATTAAGGAAATTAATTAGCGTCTTGCAAGGTTGTCAATAAAATGTTCAGTAAAACATTCACCTTGCTCTGACCAATCCTCAGCTTCCATTCATGTGAGATTGTACTCCAACACTGCTTTAGTTTTCAACTTTAAAAGAATCTAAAAAGGTAATGTCCCTTTGCTGATATGAAGAACAAAGCAAATGAAATAAATCATTGCAGGTTTTTTCTCCTCTGACACATTCGGAACATCAAACAAAAGCAAAGACTCAAATCAAAAAGTTACTATGCGCTGGTGGCAGTCAGAGGATGGCGGCTGCATGCAGATCAAGGTAAGGAACTTCTAACGACTTCAAACATCTTCACTGTCTGTCTTCTGTCTGCTGATTGCCGACACCCAGAAAAAAGCACTTGCTAACGCTCGCACAAAATGGCTGCTTAGAAAAACAAATCCACAATTATACAGCATGACCAGCACATGCACGCAGGTACAGCACACTCACACGAGTGCATAAATGTATGTGCGATTTTCATGTATGCATGAATGCTTACACCCACACACACCTACACATTCACCCACACTTGATCCCCAGCTGATGAGGAATACCTAATTAAAACTCCAGATAGTTCAAAGCAATTTGCAGTCACTTTCTGTTGCAGAAGCACAGGGGAAAAAAGAACTATTTTCTCTGAAAAATACAGCAAATCTGTGATGAGCTCTGAGCGTTGAAGCCACTTTGGTCCCATGCTCCACTTTGGCATCTATGGGGATCAGCAAATCATACATTCCCAACATTTCAACTTCTGACTAGCTCTAGCCACTGTTGGTTTAGCTATCTACTCATGCACAATATGAGCTCTTCAAAGCAGAACACTGACGATTACTAGGGCCATGAGGGAGACGTCATGCATCATTTAGTTCAGACTAATTGAACTGTCAGCCTGTGACGAGACCAGACATGGACACGCACAGATTCTTCACATCAGTGTGCGTACGAGTCACTCATTTTAATTTTTTTCCCTCCTCACTGTAGTTTTCTTATTTTCATTTCAAAAAGATGCAGTGTGGGGGATTTTCTCATTAACACATCACTGTGAAATTAGTTGTGATGACTCATTCTGATGGTGGAAAAAAAAAAGTATGATAAACAGTAACCCAAATGATCTGCCTTGTACATTCAATTTCATGGATTCAGTTTCTAGCAAAATCCCTTCTGGTTGTCTGGTACTGTAAGTACTTCATCTTTAGCAGACAGGTGGGAGAAAACGCAAGCAGGTAGAGAGAAAGTCACAGAAAAACATACCGATGACAGTCACATTTTATTTAACAATGACAGATTTAGAGACAGTCCTGCAGAAATGTTCTTTATGCTGCAGCCCATTATGAACTCTCTTCTATTAGAATTAAACATGAAATATAGTGATGCACCTACAAATGTAGGTTTGTATGCATCATGACTGTTTGTACTGCATTAAATTACGCAGTGGAGTGGAACAACCTATCATAGTTTCATAAATTAGTCTGTAAGAGTGCTCAGTGAGGGATGACAAGTTATTCCCAAACTGATACTTTTAGCGTTTCTACCATTCAGTCTCTCATGCTTCATTCTCTTCTCACTTCCTCTCATCTGAATTGCTTTTCTTTCTCTCCTTGTTCTCCCGTGCACCCCCACACCTCCGTTAGCCAAGTGTTACCCACTCCAGTAATGACTCTGCAGCGACAGTCCTCACCGGCTCTTCTATCTTCTCCTCTTCAGCACTCCATCCCTCCTTAAAGCCCCTCAGACCCTATTTCTCCTGCTCCTGCTCATCAGTCTCTCTCTCTCCGTCTCTCTCACTCTCTTGTTTTATGGCTGTTGACCTTTTGCTAGAACACTTAGCATCTATAGTCAGAGAGCATACACACACACACACACACATGCACATACGCACACAAAAAACACGAGCTGAAGCGAGGAGGGATAAGGACCTAGGAACATGAGGAGAGGATGGGGATGGAGGGTGCAAGTTTGTGTGTATGCTCTTGTACTTTTGAGGACCCGGTGTCCTCACCGCAATATTAAGACTAGTGATGACAGTATTAAGACTTGTTCTTCACATGACCAAGATAATTCTAGGTATTTCAAAATTGAGTACTTATGGACCCACAGGCAAGGACAGGACTTGTGTACAGTTAAAGTTGGAGTGGTTTTGGACATCTAGGAGTCCCATTCTTCAGCTGCAGTCAGAGCTCTCCTGTTTAAATCAGTACAAAAGATGAGCAACTGCTGAGTTTGAAGGTTCATTCTTGACCTTAGAAAATT
Organism: Morone saxatilis; assembly: GCF_004916995.1. Classification (NCBI taxonomy): domain Eukaryota; kingdom Metazoa; phylum Chordata; class Actinopteri; family Moronidae; genus Morone; species Morone saxatilis. The sequence goes on along the minus strand of NW_023339785.1, from coordinate 20,547,116 downwards.
GTTTGACAGAATAATCCTAACCCAAGGTCCACTTACTAGCTTAGATACAAAGATAAAGTTTGCTCAGTTGATGTTGTAACATACCATATATTGTTTCCTCAAAAAAGCCAGTGAGAGGGCCTTGAGTTGGAATTATTTTGTCACTGGGTAAGTATATATCAGGTCTGAAAAATTTTATATTTTGAGCCCCCACACAGGCATATTTACCCAGAGGCCCAGAAATCAAACATAATTTCTATGATATTTGGTATACAGTTGGTAATTAGCTTAAAATTCTATTTGGTGAAATAATATGCAGCATCAACTCAAATATTAAAGGTATTAAATTAGTTTTTACACAGGGCCCCATTATAATAATAAACTGTATTTATTTCAAAACAAAATTACAAAGTGCAATACATTGTTGAACCATTTAAATGCTTCAGAACTGCAATAAGGCAAATACCCAAAAATAAGATAAAAACAATAATAATAATAAATACTAATACTAACAAAAATAGATAAGACATGTTGGATGTGTGCTAGTATAAATAATAAGCTGTTTTAAAAAGATAGGTATGGAAAAATTATTTAAAATATGTCACTTATTCTGCTGCCTCAGATCCACAGGCGGAGAGCTCCAGAGCTAAGGGGCCCTGACTGCAAAAGCCTGGTCCCCTTTAGTCTTGAGCCAGGACTTAGAAACAGACAGCAGCACCTGCCTGCAGATCTGAGGCTGCGGTCTGGCTCATAACGGAGCAGCAAGTCAGAAATATAACTAGGAAACCCTGACGTGCTTTAAAGGTAATCAGTACAATCTATAAATCAATTCAAAAACTTGCTGGTAACTAGTGAAGAAGGCTTAAATAGGAGTAATATCATTTTGTCCTCAAGTATTTATTAAAAGCAGAGGAGCTGCATTTTGTACTAGCAAAGGATCACTTTTTGGCTCAGCTCTGAATACAATGAATTACAACAATCTACCTGAGATTACATAAAAGCATGTATGACCTTCTCGAGATCAGGCCGACCGAGAGAAAGGCCGGATTTTGAGATGTTCCTCAGTTGATAAAAAGATGATTGAATGACTTTTGTAACTTGATTCTCAAATGAAAGGTCACTGTCAAATATTACACACAGGTTTTTGGCTGTAGGTTTGACATTTGTAGACAGGGAACCAAGATGGTTTTTGTAAAATTGGGATAGGACCAAAAATAATATGTTTTTATTTAGCTGGAGACAGTTTTGGGACATCCAGCATTTTATTTCTAAAAAAACAGATAATAACTGGTCAAAATTGCATTAAACCTTAACTGGTTTTCAATAAGACATATAGTAAATTTGTTTGTCATCTGCATAACAATGATACGGAATTTTATGTTTATTTATACAGAAGGGAAATTATTTTTAAATTTTACTTCAGTGGTGCAAATTGCCCAATCAATTAACAATTATAGATTACTACAAATATATTGCCATGGAGACAACTTGGAGCCTTCTGAGCATTTTGGGCCCCTGATGACAAAACCTGTCAGTTCAAATATGTTGTGTGATAGGTATTAATCTTGTAATCATGTAACTCTTAGTAAGAACTGGTAAGTGTTATTTTAAGTGAATTTATTACCATCACATGGTCTTGGGTTAAAGATAAAGAACAAACCGCCCCAGTAGCTCTCCTGGAAGAATGGGTACCACATGCCAAAGCTGAGTCCTTACTGCGGTGGCCCCAGGTTTGAAACTGGACTTTGCTGCATGTCATCCCCTCTCTCTCCCCTGCCTATCCTGTCTCTCTCTTCAACTATCCAAAATAAAGCAACATGCCAAAAAAGTAGCAACAATGGCACAGTCTAATTTTCCCAATGGCAACAAAAAAGTGTTCTGAATTTGCTAGTACTCTGATTCTTGCCACTGACTGGCTTCTTTTTCCCCATAGCAATGGCGGCTGAGGATTGTGGGTATTGTAGCATTTAGAGCCATCTGCTACACCAAAATGATGGAAAAAAGCATGATTTATCAGACTCAAAGTTGAAATAATGAAAACGGTTGGTGATAACATAAACATATAGTAGCAGGGGATTGTTAAATTAAACTCTGAAATTTCTATGTTTGATTTTGTTAATTAAGTTTTTTGGCTTTTTAAAATATTAATTTGTCAGAAACAGACAAGAAACTAGAAGAGAAAGAGGGAATAATTAATAAAGGTCCCAAAATGAAATCAAACCAGGGATGTTGCAGTATATGGTTTATGTCTTAACCACTCAGCCACCACTACACCCTGTGTTTCTAAGGAACATTTAGAACATCATTAAACGTAATGCAATAAAAAATACCTCCGCGGTACCCCTCACTTCTTAACACCATTGCTTATAGGATTTGACACATCTTTGAGCCTTTGTGTGAACACAAAAATGCATACACACTCACACAGACACACACTTAGACACAGCATGCAGTCAGTTATGTGAGCAGCATGGGCCCAGCGTGAACCTTCACTCTCACTCTCTTATTCTCTTGCCTGTCTATCCATCTCTCTCACAGTGTCCATCTTTCTCTCGCGCTCTTGCAAAAACGCACATAACGATCACATGTTAGAAGGAGACTCCGAGTGAGTCCAGTCATTATAACGGGAGCGGCGGCAACACAGTGGCGATAGCGAGCAGCAGTGCAGCGAGCTAACAGGCCGAGGCCCTCGCACACATGAATCATTGATCAGTGTGACAGTGAGATGACTGCCAGAGGTAATAGGACGGCACTGCTGTGAGGGGGTTCTGTACAGTACCCTCACTGTCGGCTACCCCACCGAGATGTGGGTAGAAGATGTGGCAGGCTGAAGAGAACAGCGCAGGGTGTAGTAAGAGACTGAGACAGTTCAGTAGTAACAGAAATAGGTGCTTGATGTGGCTTTTTCAGGTTTACTTAAACTACCACGGAAATAAGAGAGCAGAGGAATCCAAGCAGGTGGAAATTTGTGGATGAAGTTAGCAAGGCTCCTGAGATAACAACCCCTCCATTGCGACAGTTGTACATTAACAGCTGGAATGCAAAGACGTATGGATGGCATATCTTTATTGTTAAACTCGCGTCACCATTCTCTCCAGATAGACAGGTTTTAAAAACAGACTATTTGAGCTGGTAGAAGCAGAGATAATGCTAGCTTGCAATCGCTGCTGCAGTTGTTGCTATTGTTGTTGTCAGGCATGTGTGTGTCTCCAGATTAGATAGAAATGATTGTGGGCTCCAGTGATGATTAGATTTCACACTCGTGGTGGGAGAAAGAGCAGGAGATAGAGAAAGAAAATTGTGTGTGTGTGTGTGTGTGTGTGCATTCCTTTTTAATGCCTGTGTTACACTACATGCAGCTATCTGGTGTTTGTAACCGTGCTGGGTTGGGCTGGGGGACACAATGGGTGAGACTGACTGTGAATATACTGTCTTATCGATAACCATTACAGCCAAGGTAGCACTGCAGTCAGTTAAAAATGATTTATCAATACACTCGCACAAGCGGAAACACACCCTGGCCTGATTGCCAAGTTCTTTTCGCTCATACACATAGCTAACCGCCAACTATATTTTGTCTGACAACCAAAGACTACAGCTGGCTTTGCCCTGCAGCAAACACTTTCAAGAGCATCAGTCATTCGATTTAGTGTGTAGTTTAGCATGTACAGTAAAAGCAATTTCTCATCCAAGTTCTGCATGGCTGTGTCAGCCTCTAGCTAAGCCACAACTTCTGAGGGATGGGAGAAAGAAAGACAGAGAGAGAGAAGGGCAGAGGAAGATAAAAGACATGGGGAGAGGGAGAGACGGGAGTAAGAAAGAAAGAGAGAGAGAGACAAATGGGGAAAACAAGTGTGAAGGAGAGTGAAGGAGAGGGACTAAAGAGCCATCTGTGTCTAAGTCAACGTTAGAGTAGAGACTGAGGGCCTGGGGGTCTGCCTGCCCTCCCGCCTTTTCGCCTGTCGGCCCTCGCTCCACTCTGACAGACAAGAGGTGCTAAAGTGTTTTTCTTACTCCCCTCCACCAACCCCTTGAAAGCTACTAATACCGCTGTCATGACTGTTTAAGTGTGTATGTTTGCGTGTGTGAGTGTTTGCCAGCTGACATTTGCTTGTGTGCAAGTGTGTGTGTGTGTATGTGAGCAGACGCAGAGCCACCCTCCAAACTGTCTTCACTGGTATAAACCTCAGGACTTATCATCGGTGTGACCTTGCTAATCTGAAATGGGAAGTCCTGTTTGAATAAAGGGATAAAATGACGGGAAGAGGGATAAAGGAAGAGCGGAGGTGGTGACACACTTCTCACATCTTGAATGATGAGATGTGCTGTATATCCTGGTGTTTATTTACCAGTAAAACTCTCTGTCACTGTCATCTAGTTAGTCACGGTAGCGACAGTACACCAAGTCCAACAGATCACAGCTTTCTGCTTCACGCATTTCTCTGTTGTTCTTTCATTTCTAATCACGCCCCCTCTCCCTTTCTGTCAGAGTCCCCCACTCTCCATGTCTGTCTCCCACTTGCTGTCTTACTGATCTGGCCCTTTTCTGAAAGCTGATTCATGTTACAACAGACAGAATAGTGCTAAATGAGCAGGGGATCGGCGCCATGTTAGATTCCCCTCCGGCAGCCACCATCAACCACCACTGAGAGCTAAAACACTGCAGACAAACAGCGACTCACAACTGCCGCTCACGTTCACATACAGCTCAATCCATGTGTGATTGTGCTTTGGTGTGCGACTGCATTTGTGTGTCATGGAGTGGGTGAGGAAAAAAAGTGTGTGTGAGTTGCTGTGCATGTCCGTGTGTATGTGTGTGAGCATGGTGCCTCAGTGAACTATTGAGGCTATTTCATTGCAGCCTCTCTGACCTTCTGGAGACATTTTACCAAAGGGCTCTCTCACCATTCAGAGCTTTCTGTACAGAGTCTGTCTAGCCATTTAAAGCAATTTTACCAAAGGCTTCTGGAGCTGTTAGGGCAGTTTTAGCAAAGGCCAGCGGGTTTCTTAGAGCTGCATCAGACGACCAAAATAGAGGACTGAAAACAAAGAGAAACTGGACCAATCAATACAGACCCCAATGAGGCATGAAGCAGCTGGCTGAAAGAAGCTTGGGGTGCACACACAAACACATACACACACAAAGAAGCACACACACGCAGTCCGAATCAGAAAGTCACGCACGCACCTTCAACTACATGCACATGCTTGCACACACATACATTTGAACTTGGACACACATGTGGCTCATTGTTTTTGTTTTCTCACATTTTCACCATAAAAATTTGTAAAGGAGCAGAACAGTTTAAACCAATGTTCACCTTAAATTTCTCTCCCCATGCACCCAAAATAGGTTGGGTTTTTTTGGCCTGTAAAATCACTCAACCATACCACAGTTTACAGTAAACAAGCTCAGAAAATGCCTCCATAGAAACTGGAGAGAAAAATGAGGAGGAAACAAAAATGTGCTTCTGGTTACATACTAGTCATTCTAAATTTGTAAAAAATTAAAATTAAAAAATTAATGGAAAAAAGAGAATACAATTAGCATATTGGTTACGTGATCATCCCTATGTTTGTCCCCGGTTCCTAATTTTCCCCCGGTCCTATGTATCCTCCGGTCCTATGTTTCCCGCCGCTAAGTTAGGGTTAGGTGTAAGGGTTTGTGGTTAAGGGTTTTTTGTTTCCCCGTCCCCATACAGTTAAGCGTGGGAACATAGGACCCGGGGAACATAGGTAACTTTGTTACTGGTCTAACTATCAAAATAATCAAAATATTTTCTTTTTGAAAAATAAAAATGGAAAATAAAAGTATTTCAGTATTATACACACGCAGACACCTTAAAACACATACATAGGTAAAGATTAAGGCATACATATTGACTCAAAGGTGAAAGCCCTCTCAGTGTGAGCTATAATTATGGAACAGATTACAAACATCTGTTGAGGCAAAGAGAATAAAGCCAATACACGGTGCAGAACACGGCAGAATTGCTGTACTGTGATTGAGTCACTGTGTGTGACAGCTTTTTTGTGTCCAGCTGAACTGTGCTGAGCCAGTACACTTCTAATAGAAAGGGTTCTAGTTTCCAGGCCCTACTGGAAACAAGCTGTACCAGCCAATCTTACCCACTCAGCATCGCTGAGTAGATAATTGGTTGCCAGTTGCCCTCCTTGACAGAGCTGCACAATGAAGAGGATCGCGGCTGATCCCAGACAAACAGGCGACCACCTGTTCAAAAACTTTCCTTTGGGAGAAGGCAACATTTCATTAGGGCCAGGCCGACTCAACATCTCAACAGCTTCGTCCCGACAGCCATCACCAGACTTAGCTGACCCTCTGACTTTACCTCTGTACACAATCTCTGGCCTCCTGCCTACCACCTGCTATCAGACCAGACTGCAATGCCCACTTTACAGACTGTTCATTCCACTGAGGTTATTATTAGTATACAAAACAAGCTAATTAATGCACTACATTTACAATTACTGACCATCACATTTATCATTGGTGTTTACCACCTATGTTGTGCTTCAGGGACTGTTACTTAATGTTCAAAACTGTGAAGCATTGTTATCCCACTGAGGACAACCATCACAGTCCAGTGTGTGTGTGATGGCCTGCAGATTGTGCTGTCTGATTGCATATGGGACTCAGTTCAGACTGAATAATGTAGCAGATCGTCAGCAGTGAATCAGCACATTTGAGCTTTTCCAATTTAGACTTGGACTATCCTTTTATTTTAGGTATGTCTTCTTTGTCCTTTCTATCAGTTCACTGAAAAATCAGCTTCACACACTGAGTTTCTGTTGGGACATTTCCTTAATTACATTGCACATTAAGAATAAACTAACAGCACTAGACAAAAATGTGTTTGATAAAATACAAATCATACTGTTCTATTTCTGATATAATTGCTACTTTCTTACCCAGTTACTCTGTAGTTGCAGTGTTCATAAAGTCACAGCACATCAGTCCTAATTTGCTAATGGTGCTTTTAGCTAAAATGGAAATAGTAAAGCTCTTCCTCACTTGGACCAGCAATATTTATGTTTTGTTAACCATTGTTCCAAATTAAGTTTCATTGTTGTAGTGTGTGTGTGTGTGTGTGTTCACTAAAACACTATAATGAGAGTCAGGAGCACTGGTCCTGACAATGGACAGAGCTAGCCGGCTATGTTGTGAGTGCTGGATCACCATCGGCCTGAGACCAAAGTAGGCTGTTTTCCCTTATACCTGACAGTAGGGGGTGAGGAATATGACAATATTGTGAAACAAAATTAATTAAGATCTTGTAGACCTTTCCCACTGCTTCCTAAAGACAATAGTCGTGTCCTCATGCACCTCAGTCCAAGATACTGTGTGCACATAAGCACTTTCAGGGACCCAAAATGATCAGGAATATTATTGCCAATCTCCTGACCAAACACACTGATTGTACTGGTTGTGGTTGATAAATACCCTAATTCTGCTTCTTTTTACAACATTGTCAACAGGATAAAACAACTGAATCTGAAGAGTGACACAAAGTTCGTTTGACAATAAGTGTTTTTTTTTTTACAGACATTTTGAATTGCCATAGTAGGAAGAGTACAGGTGTCACCTCATCTCATAATCATCTTTGGCAATACAACAGTAGCAATATTGGCAATATTTCATTAATAGCAACAAGAACATTAGAATGTTCATTAATTTCACTTAAAGGCATTAAATGCAAACCGCCATAAAAGCAAACAACAAATACGCCCTCACTCATAAACAGCCTATCATATTCCTTGATAATGGAGTGTGCTATGAGTGAATCACCATAGCTGCGTCCACTCTATGCAAAGTCATCAGTCACAGCATTCATCTGTTACATACAAAAAACATTTTACCATACACATTTTCAGCTATATCGCCCAGCCCTAGTCACTAATAACATTAACAATGGCTTTGTTCTAGTCAAGTGTATTAGCAAGCCTTACAGAGTGACAGTGAGTCAGCATGAACAATACCAGGACTCTGAAACTGAAGCAGCTGAATTATAATAATAACATGCATTTTTATAGCGCCTTTCAAGGTGGAATTCATTATTCGCTTTACCTTTCCTACTGTGACAAGTCAAAATATCTTCTGAGAAAAAGGTCTATTCCAGAACAATTGCTGGACCTGCTGAATAATTCTAATACGTGAGTTTGATTCTGATTCTAAATCTGTTGTAAAAGAAACTAAAACTTCCATAGAAAACAACTCTACTATAGACAGGATGACAGGAGACAGGAGACAGGATGTAGGCTTATTGTATTACCTAATAAAAGGTCATCTACCTTGTCTAAACAGTCTACACATTTTATTTAACCTTTAGGAGCCAATGGTCTGCATCTTTCATGAGCTCACCACAAAAGATCCAGAGTTCATCAAACGGTAGGGCACCTGCTGCTGCCCTCTCAGTGGTAATGTATAGAAGTTTTTCACATTTATAATAACATTATAATTTTTTGTAAACATATATAGGCTACCGCAATAAATTCAGCCTAAATCTGCACCCAACTATACACTCCTCTGTACTTTATGACTTTGTCAATAGATTGAGCAACTTTTCAGAGCCCTTGAGCACTTAAATTTCAACAAATCTAGGAACTTTTTGAGCAAGCATCAGCTACTTTCTTCAGGTACTTTCATCAGCTACAGCTCCAGTTCACATACTGTAACAACTGCTAGTTATGCAAGTTGAGAGCCAGGTTCAGTCAACCGACCAGCACAATGTCTGGATTATATCTGCACTTGTGAGAGCCAGTGTGATGAAACGCCAATCACTGGTCACAATTGTCCCCCCCTTCAATGCCACACACTAAAAACACAAATGCTTTCTTAGCAATATTAACAAATAATGAAAGGTAATTGTTGTTCATTGATGCTAATTGAGTCGAACAGATTTCCACAGTCAGCAAAAACACACACTCTTCTACTGCTGCATCAGTGCTAGCTTAAAGCAGAAATATTAAGTAGCTAGAGACTCGCTCTCCCTCTGAAAGAACCATGGTTTTCCCTCCTTTGGGTTTCTTTTCTCTTTTTTCATTTGTATTTGCATGCTAACTAGCAGGCTTTCATTTTTGGGTAACTGTAATGCAACATGAAGACAGTTATTGTTAACTAAATATAGTCTTTAAGATCATATGCGTGTGTGGGCTGAACCATTTGCATCATATCATGGGAGTACCTAGGAATAGGGCATTGCATTAGTTATTTATAAACTTGTAATTGTAGAGAAAACAACACAATTTAGCATAGGTCCTTTTCAGTGCCAGTTTAGGTTTATACACATTTAAAATTAATGAACTTAAGTCGTTCCTGTCACTGTCCTTAATAGTGTTTCATATCAAACATGTTAAATACAGTCTTTGGTTCATCCTCAGAACATGATTGATTGACAAGATGATTTATACGTCATCACTGTCAATAGCCGATAGGTGCACCCTGTATGGCTCACATTAGCACAGCAATAGTGACAGAAGGCTGTTGCAAACATGGCAGTGCCAGTGTTTACACCATAACCTCTTATGTGACTGTCAGAATGTGATAGCAGATGTAGCAGCGGAAAGAGTGAAAAACGATTACGTTTCTCAGTTATGTTTGTGCCGTCTGTGTTCACACATTTCGACTCTCACAAAAACGGTTAGGTAGTAGCAGTAGGTAGCTTACTTGATATTTGCTAATGTTAGCTGTGTGGCTACCTTTAGATTTAGCATTTCCATTGTTACCTTTCTTTCTGCACACTGTGGCTTATTGTTAATGAGGACAGTATTAGATGATAATGCCGTTGTGGTTTTGTGTCTATCTGACAGAAAATGGAGAGCTAAAATGAAAAAAAACCTGTCTAAGAATGGTGCTCCAGTGTGTATCAGAGTAATGTCTTAGTTGACGTTGATGTGTATGGTTGGCATAATGTGCTCCTCAGCTCCCAGTTGTAATTTTTTAACTTGTTAGCCAGGGTGGTCAACAAATAGAATAGAACAAGCACTTAATTCATGATAAGCTGTAATCAGCCTGGCGCTGAGACAGACAAGGCCTGCTAGGACGTTTGGAGGAGAAATCCTGATCAAGAGGGAGCGACTTAAGAACTCTTATTAAGTTCTAGCCACCAAGCACAGAGTTTGTCAGAGCTGCAAAGTCTAAAATATGAAAAATGCCTACCAGAGCCCAAGGTGACATCTTTGCTTGTTTTGTCCAACCAACAAACCCAAACAAGAAAGATGTTCAATTTATAGTGATTTAATACACATTTAGGAATGTAAAAGCTGAAAATGTTTGACATTTTTGCTGCATAAATAGGGCCCTACTCAGATGGTGAAGCAAAGGTTAAAACTGAAACAATCAGTCGATTGATTGTAATTGAACTTTATTATTATTTATATGATTAATCAATTAGTCAGCAGAAAATAATTGCCATTATTTTTATTGTAAATGAATCGTCAAAGCAAAAATGGTAGACATTTGACGGTTGTAGCCTCCAAAATGGATGTACTGTTATAGTTTTGTAAACTTTATGTTGTTTTTGGACTGTTTGTTGGAACAAATTAAGACATTTGAAAGCATCACCTTAGGCCCTGGGAAACCAAATCAAGAGAATAATCTGCAGATTTATTGATTATGGAAATAATCACAGACACACTATCTCTTTTCTTGTGAGTTCAGTTGGAACTGTACTGAGTTTGACCCCACTGAATAATGGCCTACTTTTAAGGCAGATGCTTTGAATTGCCATCAAACTGTGAAAGTAGATTTACTGAAAGAAATAGCGTTAAAGTAATGAACTTAAAGCCACTAACGAGTCATTTGGTTCTTTATGGAACCACCAGGTCCCCTGAAGCAGCACATATTGCACAACAGAACTATAAAGAAGATTTTAGCTTAAAGTGTACACTGTCTGTGCCGCTGTGTGTGCGAGCGACTGAAATGTGATTTGGTGGTGATTATTTGATTGCAGGGTGCTGCTGACTTGCTCATTTCAATTGCATCAGAAGCTTCTCCCTGTTGCCATAGAGATGATTATTTTTCATAACTGACATATAACACCCTCTCCTCATATTTGATTCAACAACTGAGGATTGTAACTGTTTAAAACAGCAAGACATCATTAATGCAGGAAATGCTCTAATTACCTTTTTTTGACAGCATGATGAGCAATAGTAGGTAGATTTTACAGAGGCAGAACTTAAATGAGCTTAGAATAGAAAATTATTTACTGGTAGTATTGTCAGCAGTAATATTCTTCAAGATTACAGATGCAATCTTAATCTGTCCTCTATCTCTCCTTAAATGCCCCGTTTGCTATCATAATGCCTGGCTCCTCATATCTGATGGCCGTGTTGTGCTTAATAACAAGCTACGACTGCAGGAGGGAGGGGTACGTTGGGAGATAAACAAATTAACAAAGCTATTCACAGCCCCTGCAACACCAGGGGGTATGGGAGGAGAGGAAAGAGGGCAGTAAAGAAAGAGAGGAGGACTGCCTTAGCTAATCACAACAGGGGGCATACGCTGCAATCACTTAGGCACGGCATTATCTCTGCAATCATGCATCGTCCTATTGTTGTGCTAATTGGAAACCTTAATTTGAGACATAATATTATTGCCTCATTATTTGCTGGGTTACTTTTCCTCAAATTAATAAACAAGTCACATACCTTGCACAAAGAGCTTAAAGGATGGGCAATGATTTGAGGTGGGTATTAAGAAATGGTTCCAAAACAAAATGAGGATTTGCTACAAATCATCAGTGTCAGATGTGGTTATTAAATTATTAGCTACATTAAGTGTTCAAGATCTGCTGCATAGTACTTGCTATCGGTCATTCTGTGCCTCCACTTAGCATGTGAGATCAGTTCCTAGCTCAGTTTCATGCTGAACCATGGATGACTGCGGCAAGCTGTGTAAAGTTTGGCTGAGCATCATGAGAAAAGATGAAGATTCAGCCAAATGTAACAGCTGCGTTAAGATGATTTTGAGGGGGAAGCATCTCCGGCATTCTGAAAGGGGCTCCAGCTTGGCACGACTGTAAAGAAATATGTCATATTTTTTTAAATGTTGCAAATGTCTTGATTCAGTCAGCAGTATCTGCAGTATCATGCTGACAGGCAACACACACATTACAAACATCTATCTATAATTTCCTTCATTAATACATTAATCAGAATGTCAAAAAATATGTAAAAACAAACAAACAAAAAAAACATTGCAGTTTCTTAAGCCCCAGCTAATGCAATCAAATAAATGGGTTTTTTTTGTCACTTAAAAACAACTCCAAACCAACAAAAGATTATTTACCTTACTAACATAAGACACAAACAAGTAGCAAATCCTCATAAATGAGAAGTTGTAATCAATGGAATACTGAAAAATTTAAGATTTCTTTTGATTGTCAAGTAATTGATTAATGGTTTCAACAGTTCTCTCATATGGTGGGTCTTATATGTGAAGAAGAAAAGAAAATCAGAAACAAAGATAAAAATAAATATGCATGATATAACAACTGTACAACCACAGTACAGTAGAATAGCTTGCAGGAGCTGATTATATTTTGAATAAATGATCATTCATTATCATATTTTAAACACTGCATATAATTTCTTCTGTTTCTTATTATAATACTTATGATAATAAGAATCCATCTTTAATGAGAACTTGATTTAATGATAGACAGTGAGAGACAAAATCAATAAATACAAACTAGACATGGCTATTATTTGATGAAGATGAAAAGGCGCAAAACTAATGGAGGAACTTTTTCTCTCCCTGTCAGTGGCTCTTAATTAATTCATTAAAATTACTGAATAATTATGTAATGAGAGAACCTAATCATCTGGTGGCCTCTGTCTCAACCTCGTCCCCTAGACAAAGACATTAAGTCCATGACCACTTTAATCTTGCTATTTGAATATCTTTGATTTACAGGCTAACATATCATCTATGCTTACATCCCATACATCTTGGTGCAGTTGCCATGGTGATGTCAACATGGAGATCGATCATTGCCAAGCAGGAGTGGAGCATGACACCAATTAAAAGGTGATGTCGTCTTCAAGTCATCACTCACACTCCTCACTAATGCACTAATTACCGGGGCCGGGACATTAATGGAATAGCATGGTTCAGCCTGGGGATTAATCTGCATGGATTCGCCAGTGTGAGTGTGTGTGTGATGTCTGTCTGTGAAGTGTGTGTGTATGCATGTGTATGTGTATGTGTGTGTGTGTGATTAATGCGAACCCCCGCCTGCTCCGGCGTGACCTTGAGCACCACCACAGGAGGGAAATAAACCGGCTGGGTTGAGATATCTGCACTTGGGGGGCGGAGGACGGGAGATGATGTGCTGAGGTGGAGGGCTAGGCCAAGGTTGAGGATGAACAGGGAATTGGTGCAATCGGTGGGGATCGATGAATAAATTTGGCACTTGACTTTGACAAACTCTGATGATGATTTGCCAGACGGTAGAACTGCTCCAGAAACTTTCTTGATTCCAAAATTATTTCAAAATAAGAATCAATCATAAAAACTGCTGTTAAGTGTGGAGAAAGTATACAGATGCTTTATTCAAGTAAAAGCAGCAATTCCGCTTCAAATGTGATCCAAAAAAAAAAGTAGCAATACTGCTACAAATGTGATTGAAACATAAATAGAAAGAGGGGGTTAAGTAATAAGAACCTTAAAACAAATATTAAATATTAAATAAGCAAATAAAAAATAAAATATATAAACATTAAAAAAGCGCAGACAATAACATCTTAAGCTTAGACAAAGTTAGATTGATTAATATAATAAAAACAAGGCTGTTAGAGGTAGAAAAGTAATAAGGTGTGTGTGTGTGTTTGTGTAGCTGTGGGTGTGTGTGAGAGAAAAAAAGTGAGTGAGTGTTTTGTGTTTTGGTCTGGGACAGCTAATTTACAAGTTATAATATCCTACAGAGGGTCACATTTGGAATACATTACCAGCTGTTTTTAAAGCCAACTCCTTCAAAGTAAGTGTAAAATTTTCAGCAGTCCAGCTTTGATCCCTATCGATCGTTTTTTTCTTTTTTTTTTTGTTCCTGTATTTTTTTTACCCTTTGATTTTCTGTGTATTAAAACCACTGTTGGAGTTTGTATCTCTATTTTCATTGATTCTTTTTTGAATTAATTAGGCAGTCTTATGACAAGCCTCCCAATTTCCTGGCCCTTCCAGCGATCTGTTTTGAAAATGTTGATTCTTTAAATACAATCTGAACAAACACAAGGAAATCTTCTTGTGCAGCAACACATGACAAACATGGCGAAGATATATCTATGTATACTTTTACTCACCAATGACGTATGTGAGCAACAGGGCCAGGGTCAGAGTAAGGAGTGACGCAGAGAGGGCTGTACACTTCCAGTTGCAGCAGCGGTGAGGCTTGTTGAAAGTAAACAGTGGTCTGGTCACGCTGCTGCGAGGGAGAGGCCGGGGTGGAGGGGAGTACACTGTCCCAGATGTCAGGGGGTATCCCTGCCCCGCCCCTGACAGTAGAGCTGATGAACCAGAGCCCTGCTTGAACAGGAAGTGTCTGTGGGGGAAAAACAAAGAGAAAATTGAATTCTAACCTGTTCATTAAAGCAAGCCCCGCCCCTCTTAGTGACTGTTGCTATGCCTGTCAATATAATGCAGTTTACAGTTTTAATGGCGGCAGATGTACCACTCAAAATTCTAGTAATTTTTGAAAGAGTGGGTCTTTCAAAAATGATTGTAGACAGAGGCAGACAGAAGCAAACCTCTCATTTTCAGCCAGCAACCGTTGATTTTGTCAGCTGAAGTGATATCCACCGCTGGCAGATTTTATCAGCTGTAGCTAGCTAGTTAATTAAGCTAAACGTTAGCTCCAGGAGTTGGTTAAGAACTGTCTCCGTCTGACTGTCTGCAAGCTGACTCGTTCTAAAAGGAGAATCTTTTAACAAGGGTCTTAAATATGCCCTTGATGTCTACTTACATTATATTGTGCTAAGAGACAGGCTAAAATTCCATGTCTCGGGCAAAAAGCCAGCATCCTCACCAGTAAAGTGCTGCAGGGATGAGCTATATTTGTAGGCCTACCCGGTTACCATCACACTGGTTCCTTCGAAAAAAGCCAACAGGATTTTTCCTTTGGGTTTTCCCTTTGGATTTTGGATTATTGCATACTTACATGCTTTGTTCAGCAAGATAATCTTCAGAAATGAACACCACATTTATGCTTTTTAAACCGTAAATGCGATCGCCAGCAGGGGTCGCATGACATCAACGTCACCACCACTTGACTTACAACTTAATAGTTTGCAAGAGTGAGACTATAAAGACAACACGGCTGTAAAGACAGACTAGTGAGCAGATAAAACAGGAAGCAGGAAGTCTCTATGTTTAGCGTGCTGATGTTTAATGTCATTGTCAATGTTGTTAGCAACCGCCATTTTTAAGACATGTAAAAGCAAGGATTTTATGTCATAGAGCAAAAGTGAAAAACTCTTAAGCTTGTGTTAAAACCACAGACCTCATTTCAGGTATCTAACAAAAATTATATTCCTGCAGCACTCTGTTGATGAACCATGGGGAAGGCCAAAGAAGAAGCATTTTTTTTCTTCAGTGTAGAGCTAGTTTGTCCTAACAGTAGTATAAATATAAGGAAAACATAAAATTGTCTGGATGCTTAGCTTTCTTGTTTAGAAAATATGTTTTCACTTTTACCGTTACAAGAGAGAAAGCTCAGATGATGATGTGTTTGGCAAGCGTAATGCTATCTGAGGCTGTTGGCTGGGCTTGCTGGAGTGTAAACCCAAATCCAATAAAGAGTAGGACAGAGCTGCTAATGTTACTCTAAACTCTGAAACACTACACAGTGGATGTGCTTTACGTGTACAGGGCTTTTTTTAAACATAAACTGTAACCGCACAAACTAATGCAGTTATTTTTTAATAATGTGCTCCTTGGTTTTGGGAGTAACACTCAGTTGTGGGTAATAAGCTAGTTAGAGAGACATGCTAATGATTGCAGCTGACGTTACACTTTTTCTCATTTGTTTTTGGAAAGGCTAGAAAATAAGACACCACCCTCCAAACTGTTTAATTGCTGAGTATCCCTCTAATTACAGCCCTGTGCTTGCCCCTTTGGCATGTGAACATCCAAAGCTTACGGTTGCTGAGCTGTGATTGGACAATCATTATTTTGGGGAGGGGTTTAGCAAAAGGACAATTAATTGCTATCCTTCTCTTGAGAGGGATGGGAGCCGTTCCGCATTGTGCGTCCCACAAACTACCAGCCCCCTCTGGGACCACTGTTTTTGTCTTTCTAAAGTAGATTATGGTATGAATTTGGAAACAATCGAAGTTACTGTCTGGGCATATCTGGGACAGTGGTTCAATCCTTCGCCAATTAGCTTAGCACAGCACAGACATAATCTTTTCTTAGGTATCAAGTACCTTATTCTGATTCTATTTATGCAAAATCTGCACTCAGTGGAATTTAGTCTCACTGTGAAGTACGCCTGACTGAAACTCATTTAAAGGGCCCCCAAGGTGGGAGATTTTAGAGAAGACCCCTCTCCTGCTATTTTTTAAATGATACATACAGGGCTGGCTCAGGATTCAGATATCACACACAGGACAGACTGTTCTACTTTGCCACTGCATGAAAATACAGACCCCCTAAACCTCACCTGTCAAAAAACTCTCAGTACAGCACAGTCTAGAACTAAGTAATTCAGTTAAACCCTTAATATCCCACATGTTTGGCTGCATTTGTGTGCTTTTAATTTAAGTGGTCTCTTAAACTTGCAAGTAATGCATCATCAAAGATTAATCCAGAAAGCTAAAATCAAGAAAGAAAAGTAGTCTAAGTCCCTAAGCACTACGATTCCACTTGCAATTTATATTATGTTCTACCATAAATTCCGGGAGGTACGCAATGTATGTGACAAATGTAAAACACAGACATTATTCACATTTAGTGCACTATAACCAGTTAAACAATAGAAAACAGTGTTGCCACAAACTGCTATGTAACACTGCAACTCAACTGCAACTGAAACTGAATAAGCCACAGAATATGAAACTATAAGCTCTTATACAGTTCAAGTCCTTAAGAGAAGAAGCTCAAATTTGACAAAGTACCTTTCTGGTGCATCAGTATGAGCAGCTACTGTGATGCAGAGCAGCACTGATATGAAAGAGAATGAAAAAGCCCTGGCAGCCAAGGATCAATGACAAACCTATTCCTTTTTTGACTCATCAAAGCGACTACTTAAGTTATACCGCTGTATTAGTTAAACGAAGATGAGGTTCATTTTCATTATATAAAAGAGCGCGTTAGATGGCAGATGATGATAGGAAACTAAGCTGAAGGGCAATTAATCGAGACAGCATTTCATCTATACTGTGTTTGGATAATGGAGGGCGAGGGTTGGAGGGTGTCAGATGAGGAAGCAGAAATATGGGGGATAGGAAATTATGCAATTTGGAAATGTGGGTCTAGGCAGGCAATTATAAGCAGTTCCAGCTTGTTCTGGTCATATGACTTGCATCAAAAAATGAACAAAGAATGCTGGTGTGGTGAAACAAAGAATGGCTATATTGGGGGAAACAGAACAAAAAAAAACAAAAAACAGGTATGACTCATTATTTTCTTCTCTGCGTGTGTGTGTATTTTCCATAAAAACAACAAAAAAGAATCCAGGAGCTCCTGGAATTCTCCGACAGCAATGATTGCCCCAGGTTACTGCGTGCTCTCTGAGGGTTAATACCGGCTGTGAGTGTGATATGTTGGGGCAGACGTGCAGCTTGCCAGAGTGTTATTCTGTCCATGCAGTGAAGGGTGTGAGGTCACAGGCTGCTGGTAGGACTGCGGTCTCTGAAGGGCCCTCGGAGGACAGCCCATTAAAGTAGGGCCAGACAGCAGACTGACAGCGTTGCTGGACACCAGACTCGTCCATTTGCCCTCATACACGGCAAAAACACATCCATCTTCTCAAGTCATTTAGTCTCATATTCAGCCTTGAAGATGGATTTGACTTAAAAACAAGAAATGAGTTTAGAAAGAGTATTATGATGCATGACCGAAGAAAGCAGGTCATAGCACTTGTGTCATGCAAATTACATTACAAATTCAAGAAAATTTGCATAGGAAACTGGTGAAATGGTCTCACGCAAGGAAAGTTTATTTCTATCGGACTTTTAAAACATAAAGGCAATATAAATTGCTTTACATAAGGAAAATCATGCATTAGAGCAATATTTTAAAACACACAAAAAAGGGAAAAATAAAGTTGATAAAAGATTACGATAAAATAAAGAGCGTTTCAGTATATTCAAATTGACAAATTTTTAAAATTCTAAACCTTTCTTTTACTAGAATCAATAATAGACCTATTTGGGATAAGATGGACATTTTTTGCAACTGAATTGTCTTTCTTCAATTTCCCAATTCACTTAAATTCTCTCTTTTTTCATTTTGCCAGTCATCTTCTTTCTATGTCTTTCTCTCTGTCCCCCCCATCTATAGTGTGGCCCTATGGCTGTGTTTAACATGAGAGACAGATGACATCCATCCTTCACTGTCTGCCTCTCCTCCTCTCTCTATCCACCTATCCGGTGTCTGCAGAAGGCTGTGAGTCAGATGGGGGACACAGGAGACTGCACATGGAGCAACCACGCACCTAGGGGTCAATGGTAGTTCAACTTTGAAAGGCCAGACAAACACACACACACACACACATAAAGAAACATAGCTTGGCTTAGAGATGCCCACACAAGACAAGCATACACAAAAAGATGTCAAATACAGGTGAGCATTTTCACATTTTTGAGGCCAGTACACAGGTCAAGTCCACTGCGGTGCTTTTATTGCTCTGCTGAAGGTGGATTAGAGCAAAAGGGATCCGAATCCATCTGAAGAAATTGCATTTGTCAATGCATGTGGAACTCTAGTCGTCTTGTGTGGCACTTTTAAAAATGCTTCACTGTTCTTCCTGGCTCCCTGCCTTTGATCTTCTCAAACAATATCCAGGGGCAACGCCCAGGAAGCTCTGAATTCATATCAGAGGGCAGATTTCCCCCGAGACAGGAAGAAAATGAGAGTTCCCGCTCTCCAGGAGGTCGGTGTCTAAGGCCCAAGGGCTGTCTCTACCTGGATATGTGCGAAGGACTGTGTGTGTGTTTGTGCAGGTGGAGACCGACGTGCACTGGGTGCAGGTACATGCAGATATATGGTGTGTGTGTGTGTATAAAAAAGTTGATTTCGGTGTGTAGCTGCACAAGCACCGTGTGTGATTCCAGTAGTATCACGTCTTAGTGATAAGAGGAAGGAGAGAAGGCAGGGCACAAGTCAATTTATTACAGTACCAACATTTGTTATGCCTCTTAACACACCCAGTGTGAGACCCAGTCAGATATATTGAATATCCATATCTGCATCCTTCCACTTACACAAGCTGGCCTCTCCAGAAACATAACGGATATGCAGTTGAAAAGGAAATCTATGCACACTTCAAACAATCTTAATCTCTTTTGACGCAACGTCAATACATTTCAATACAGATTCATCAAATACACATCGAGGAAAATGGAAGTGTACTTGACAACAAGAGATATTATAATTTATTCTTTTTTTTGCCATTTTTACTAAGGTTATTGCATCGCTTATAATTCTACTGGCATGAGCCCCCATGTCAAGTTTGTAAATACTTGAAAAATCTTTAATCTCACGCTTGAGATTGAGCTGATAGCAGCAGCATCAGGGTAAGAGCTAAAATATGAAATCATTAGATTAGCAGTGTGTCTGAGAATGTGAAAGAGGAGGGAGAGGAGGGTGCTGGAATATTAAATCCAACCCAAAACAGTTAAGCAGTGAAGACTTCAGTCATTTTTTGTCTTCCCCCCACCAAATGCTAGATAGAAAAGAGCCAATAATATCTGAATTATGTTATGAAGGGACACTATTCTATTGACTATGAATATGATTACATTTTATGGTTCAGAACTAATAGCGCACTATCAAATGAAACTTATTTGACTATAAACTCCCAAATGCAAAAATGTATTACTACAAAAAGGCACATCCAATATACTGAGCCACTGCGGAAATTGTGTTTTATAATCACATCTCTCTTTGAGAAAGAGTTCTTTATGTTCAGCAAATATTGTCTGAATGATTTGAAATGCATAAAAAAGCCTGAATTTTGTTTATGGTGAATTTTCATTTAAAGCAAACACACACAGTAATGTAATTACAATGCACTTCTGACAAGTCTCTTACATTAATACTCACGTCTGGCCAATGATTAATTTAAATTGTCACAGAATCTAATTTTATTCTTCCTTTCCTTTAAATGAGGTAATATCTAATTATGGCCTAATGCATAAGTTATTAAAACCTCTTCTTCTGATGTGGCAGCCTGCCAATCTCATCCTCACGCATAATACGAGAATTCAGCTGCCGCACCAAGCTCTCATTAAACATGCAAACATATTCTTTTGCACCTTGCTGCTTCTTCTCGAAAGCAGCCTCACAAATGAGGATCTCCTAAATAATTCTCTGATCAATTATTACTTATGCAGCAAGCAAATGCTTAATTCTGTTTGATAGGATGAAATTCCGGCGGCTGGTCTCCAAGCATTTGGAAAAAATTTCTCGGGCACTACAACTTGGAAGCAGAATCACAATGTGTACCTGAAAAGAGGACTTCTATACTGAATTTCACTTTTACTTTAGGTAGTATAAACTCAGATACCGGTCCCCTGGTAAATCTGTACTTGGGGTAAGATAATGAAGAGAATCCAAAAAACCTGAGAGATTCGTTCTGACTTTGATGGTGTGCAAAGTCCTGTAATAATACCCCTGAGGCCTGCGTGGTGTTTCACTTACTCCTTTCTACACTTGCAAAACATGTCCAAATCCTTTAGTCCAGCATTCATTCTTAATAATTCTACTCTGATTTTCCTAAGAAATTGTGAAAGTCTGCCAACTCACACTCTTGATGAAAGAATTTCCTTTAATCTAATGATCCTCATTTGTGAGATTAAAGATTTTTTTTAATCAAGTGACATTATGTTGAAGTAGGGCAATTTGCCTTGAAGATATTTTCATTTGAAGGGTGTTGCTACAAAATGACATACAGTAACTTGGACTGAAAGCATTTTGGAACGCAACTCTATTTGTTCCAAATTCTTTAAACCATGTTAACTCTTTTTATTTTGTTGTTAAAAAAAAAAAAGAAAAACGCTGAAAAAGTAACCTTTAAGGGCAATTGTAGAGGGACTGAATTTGTTGCATTCTCTTACCTGGTCTCTAGGGGAATGTTGCTGTTGAGCACCCAGCTGTTGTGAAGCTGTGCCTGGTCCGTGCTCGAGCTTGTGTCTGCCCCCTGGCTGCCCTGACTGGCCTGGCACCGCGTTGGCATGGTCTTCCTCTGCAGGCTGACTTGAGTGTAGGGCGCCGGGCGGGCACAAGTGCAGGCGTGGGGCGGAGGGGGAGGCGGGGGCAGCGGGCGAAATGTGAACTGACCACCTGGACTACTGGGCAGTTCTGTGCAGAGAGACAGAGGAAAGCAAAGAAGGAGGAAGGGAGAGACAGGGGAGAAATAAACATAGGTTTATTAGGAGCGCAGTACCATAAATTACAAATAAAAGTGGCGTGTTAGTTGACAGTTTATTGTTATTACACTGATTGAGGGACATAAATCAGCTTGAAAACTGTGCCTGTCCAGCACCATCCCTTCCTACCTACTTTGATACACTTCTTGCCGCCCTATAAATAGGTTCTTGGCTGGCTGCAACATTGAGCAGTCTTTAAAGAGCTAACAGCTCTGGCTTAATCTGCACCCGCCAGCCCAAACTACCCATGTGATGTTTATTATGAGATCTGTAGCTCCACGGAATGAGCTAGCCAGCTGTAACTCCCTCATACTGGTAACCTCAGGGTCTAGCTGGAGCTCTCTCGATCCATCATTTATCATTCTCTTTCGCTATAACTCTCCCACTTCCCATCTCTTCCTCTCTGCTGCTTTCCCTCTATTTTCAGTCTGTCTTCTAAAAGCGAGCATAGACTAATTACAGTTTTGCCAAATAAAATGTGCATATGTTTGTTTAATGTGTAAATGTGTGTCTATAAGACTGCAGAAGAGGCTGGTTGCCATTTATTTCCTTGTGTGCACACCTGTGTCTATGTGTCGGCATGCACTCGAGAGTGTACATAAAGCATCCTGGGACATCAGTTATCAGTGTTTAAGGGGACAGATCATGCCATATGGTTGTAGCATGGTTCTATGAGCACGGCAAATCCCTTATCCCAAAAGACGAACTCTGTCCAGCTGTATTGACAATGATTGTAACATTAGCCTCAAACCCGTTGTAAGGGACAAAGGAGTCCAGAATCTAGTAGACAGACAGTATTGGCCCACAAGTCTATTTGCTGCCAAAATGTCAGCAATAATTTAGTATCTGGAAATGTAGCCCACCTGGGAGAATACCACAGTCGTCCCTATTGAAGTGTAAGTATTACACAGACAACACCAGAGAACAGATTTTATGATTCTTGCCAGATGAAAACTGAGAAAAGTAAAGAATTAAATAATCTTGTTTTAGTTCTCTGCAGCTTCTATTGCCGGCATAAAAGCCTGTATGTTACTGGAATGTGTACTTCAGCTACCATTACGTCTAAAATTGAGGCAACATCTATTCCAAATATTGCAAGGAAATAGTTACGGAATGTGTTATCGTGAACATTTCCATAACACTAAATCTGTGCACATGCACTGATATTTTAAGCAATGTTAAGAATCATATTGCTTTGATCTCTTCTCACTAAATTATTGTTGTCTTTTGCACAGACATGTAAGCCAATATGCAATGTCATATCCACCAATGTTTATTGACATACCACATAGCACATCAGGTTTTATGACTCGTACTTGTTAGAAAGTCACATTTACAAGATATATATTGTAGCAATGTTGTAGGAATGCTATGGCATGACAGGAACAGGTCTGTAAATGGTCTATAAACATTTCCACAGTAATATTTCCATGATGCCGTCTGTCCAGCTAGAAATTGCATTTTGAACATTGTTACAGTTATGACATTACCTCTGCTTGTGTGTGTATATATATCTGCATATTTGACAATAATATTTCCAAAATTACAGCTTGAAGTCTGTCAAAATGCTCTCTGAGCAAATGACAAGTTTTTCATCTTCCAAAACACATTGCTGGTTACTGATCTTCCAGCATGCCTGAATTGTCTTTGTCACATTTCCTAAGCATATGATAAAATATTTGTCTCCATTCTCTACACACTGACACAATAAAATTATCTCTTCCTTACTTATAACAAGCCATTACCCACATCACATATTTATTTCATGGTTTCACAGAAGCATGCAGGGGGTTCTAGCTGAACGGTGTCCTCCCCCTTTTGTTGTTTATTGCTCTGGGCCATCTGCGATGATGCACATTTCACACTTACACATTAAATTTTATATTTTTAGCATGTTTAACATGTTACTGTGGAATAACAACAGCTGAAACTGTGTGTCAACTTGTTCTTAACCAGTGGATGTGTCGTATTTATACTCTCGTGTCTGCAACACACACTGGTCTATATGAACCTAAATAACTGATTCTCTCCTGGGAAACTACACAATATTGCATTGTCCTATATAGAAACCAATGTTTATGACTACCACACAAAATCATGATGAGATTTCAAGAGCTAATC
This sequence comes from Morone saxatilis, assembly GCF_004916995.1. Taxonomy (NCBI): domain Eukaryota; kingdom Metazoa; phylum Chordata; class Actinopteri; family Moronidae; genus Morone; species Morone saxatilis. The sequence goes on along the minus strand of NW_023339785.1, from coordinate 20,523,407 downwards.
AGAACGTGCTGAAACTGACTCTATACAAGACCTGGTAAAATGACAGGAAATGTATTTGTGTCATCACCTGGAGGTGCTGTTTAGTCTAATCTAATGGATGTGGAAAATGGAAGTTATTTTTGTCTGAACTACCTCTGAGTATTAAAAATTACATGCTTAGGGAAAACTGACAGAACATTTTTAGAGCAGTACTGCATCGTGTGTCATTGTAATACACCAGGAGCTTTAAAGTGGTGCTTCAGTTTTTAGCAGTCTATCTGATTCATCAGTAACTGGGAGTCCTTTGAGTCCAGTAAGAAATCCCTTGCTTCCAGCTTTTTTTATGGAGGTAGATGTTTTTAGCATTTGTTACAAAAAACATATATATTTTTTATCTTTTTTCTAAAAAAAAAACACATGCACTACATTCCCAGAGCAGCGCACTCAAGTTGAAACTGGCACTCAGGTCCCGCTTGAGGAACTGAATCAACTTTAGACTTGACTTGAGTATGACTTTGTTGACTTCTGACTTGACTTGGACTGCATTACACTGTAATGACTTAATACGAGGCATTCAAAAATTATAAAGCCACTGTTAACATTTCTGCCAAAGCAAAGTTTTGATTTCTACAATGCTAGCAAAATTCTCTTACACATCACAGTGTGAACCTCTCAGCCGCAGCTTTGTCACTGAATAAAAAACACATCAACAGTATCCCCAACTCTTTTTAATACAAATGCTCATGCTTGCTATAAAGGTTTCACTCATGGAGGTGGTACTCAGAGCCTTTATTTCTCATCCTGGACTCTATTTTCCTATGTTTTGTGTCTTAAGTGACTAATGGGGACAACAATGTTTGAAATTGGTCCAGTATTGAGTGAGAGCTCTACAGCCGGCAGCTGCAAAACTGGCTCCAATGTAGTTCTTTGGGGCAATTGCGAACCGTCAATCTATGTAGGGTTTGTGTTAAAACACCAAAGTCACACAATAACACAAACAAATTAACTGATCGAGGCAGCAGTAGACCAGCACCTCCCGTGTTCAGTAAGGTAGAATTACTGTTTTTGTCATTGGTGTCTGGTTTGAACAGAGAGATATAATGACTGGTTAAACAAAAATCTGTTTAAGTAAAAGTATCTACAGTATACAATACCACAGTGTTAAAATACTTCATTACTAGTAAATGTCCTGCATTGAAAATCTTACTAAAATTATTACCAGCAAAATGTACTTAAAGTATAAGTAAAGTAAAAGTACATTTTGATGTTATAGCTGGTCAAGGTGGAACTCTTGGTTTGAAAAAAAGTCATCAACATATAAGCTTGGTATGTAGCTTCTTTCCACTGGACGTGAGATAAGGTCATGTGCTATTTTGTACACGTGGAATATCACTCTTTGGTGATTTGTGCATAAAAATCTGTTTTTTTGTAGATGTGATAAAATGTATGTATATAAATTTGAACAATTGATTTTATTCTCTTATTATTCAATTGCTGCTTTGCAAACAGTTCACTATATAGCAACTCAAGTGTACAAAAACAAATAATTTGCTGAACTAACAATGATTACTTCAAGGTTTCCATTTTCCATTTGAGAATTAAAGGCATACTCCATCAATTATTTTCCCAGGCAGAGTAATACTATTTCCTGATGAGTAAACTGAACTTTACGTGTAATAGCGTGACCCTGTAAGTAAAAAAAAACAACAAACAACAACGTGTTGTATTTTTCAGTTTTCAGTTTTAGTCAATTACAGGCTGTAATAATCTGCTGTGAAATTTCCAGAAATAGCAGATAATATATAACAATGCATAGGTTTGAATTGTCAAAACTTGAGTCAGACCCACAAATATCTCCATTCTAAACATGCTTACAATTGGACGGAGTTGAGAAAAATGAGAAATGCTTTTCAACCCAAATGGCTCACAAATGTTTTGAAACCAAAATAATAAAGCCGAATTATTTCTGCCTCTATAGTCTCCAATGACTTCTTGCTCATTATTAATTTAGACTTTTTAGAAAACCCAAGTTATAAGAGCTCTGGGTCGCCACAACTTCACCTGCTACATTAGTGTTTGCTGGTGAGGGAAAAGGGGAAAGAGTGTAAAGTGGACAGGATGGGAGGAGTAAGGACAGGGATAGAGGGCCAGGGGAGAATGTAATCTTGGTGAGTAGGGTGACACAGAGGCCCAGGCTGCCAGATGGCGCTTTAGAAGGCTTAGCTAAGGCAGCTTTGGGTCTCCACTCTCCCAAAGATCCACAAACTGACTCAATTCCTCTCTTCTCACACAAACGCTCAACTGGCAGAGAAACACTTGCTAAGTCAGTCTTCCTCTCTCACTCTTACACAGAAAGTTATATCAAACACAAAAGCTGTAATGTTGTGTTAAATAGTAGATGTAGCCTAAATAGGCCTGGCAATATAGGGCAGGGGCCATGCAATATTTGGTGGGCTAACCAGGAGTTCAAAAACATCAAATCAACTCTGTAGGGAGTAGATAGAGGCCAGGGGAGGGGCCATTACAGCTCTAGATGACATTCGTGACAGCGTTGAACATCCTTTGCCCTGGGGTTCCTCTGGGACTTAGCCCTCCAGAAAAGACACGTTTGGAAAAGTCGCTTATGAGATATTTTCCTGGAATCATCAGCTTTTGGTTGCATAAGCGAGATATGAGGAAAAGCGTTTTATAGCCAGCAGAAGGGAGATCTGGGGGGATTTATTGGGAAATGTAACAGGTAACAGGAATTTGGGCCAGGTATTAAAAATGCATTACTGTAGGTGAGATGGACCTAAAATAGCACAGACATTAAGTATTTATGACAATTTAGGCATTTAAGCCAAGTCATACTCATGTAATGAGAAGAGAGGAGGGTAAAAAATGAGTCAAGCATAAACACACACAGTTATGGTTGCATGTGTAATGAGTGAGTTGTCATGATCGTGCAGGTCTTTTCGGAGGGGATATTAACAAGCACGTTTAAAACTATTTGAATGAAAAATTAATCACGTGCCAAAATAATCTGTTCGTGAATGTCTAGTCATTAAAATTTTTTCAGTCTGGTCGTGCCTACCAGATGGTGTTTTTGTATTTGGATAAAGGAAATTTAAGGAGCTATTGTACAGTCAGAAATATTCAAAATAAGTCAAGGCAGTTTGAAATTTTAGTAATCCTAGACATAAGAGCGCATGTGAAAATTATTACAGGGGAAGTGGAAGTCTGACCTTATTGGGGAGAGCAAGCGAGAGCCTAACTTTTTCTTATTATATTTATTTTAAACTCTTCATGTTAATGTTTATTGTATAAAAAAAAAAAGAGTTACATCAAAAATGTGAGCTTCTTTGTGCACTGCAGGCAATAAAGGTGTTCTTTGGCAATATGCAGAGTACATTGTATTTTTCTCATGAAAATTGGCAGCCTGTTCTTCTGTTCACTTATTCAGTGACTGAAATAACAGCTTTTAGCAGCTCTTTATAGGAAATAGGAGAGTGCCTGAATTTTCACTATTTTGCTAAATTCACCATAAATTGTATTTTGATTCTGAGATATATTGGTGGTGTTGCAGTACTATTCTATGTCAGAGTTTAAGTTCCAACAAAAATATTAATAATGCTGATGAGGGCCTTGATTTATTCACGTGTGGAAGCTGTAAACAGAATATAAAGCTTCCTTAATAAGAAGAGACCACTGAGTTTGTGGTTTGTGGTGTGTAGCAGACCATAAAAATATGAACCACAATAATATTAAAGTCTAATATTTAACCAGGTTTTCTCCTCTTCTTCACTCTCTGTGTTTACTCACGCCCCCTTTCTCTTTCTCTCCCTCTCTACATTATTGTGCCCAGAGCTCTAGTGCAGAGTTAATTTCACTTATTACAGGAAAGCCGTATAAAATCCATAGAGCCTGACCTCAACAATATCAAACCTGCCTGTCTAACAGAGGAATGTGATCGTTTTAGAAAACATTTAACACTATTGTTGGACCAAGCCCAGCAAAAACCACACCATCCACCCCACTCTAAAAATAAAAGCTTAATAATTTCCCCCAGGATAGCTTTTCATCTATCTCGCTTCTTAATTGACTTGCATTAAATTGCCGCAAAGTTTATTCCACTGCTGTGCTTCGATGAAATAAATAATTAACCCCATAAAAAGGTCAGACAACTGAAATTAGAACTCACTGGTTTTTGTTCTTCTTTTTTGCGGTAATGAGATGGGATCCTGCCCTAGCTGACCATCTGACTCTCTGTAATAATTTGTCTTTGTCTTAACAGAGTTCCTGACCATAGATAAAACATTATCTCATCAGACACTATAACTTCCAATATGACTCCTTTCATTGATTGGCTGGTGTGAAGGATGGTAATATTGCTAATAGCTATAGCGAATGATAACAGGGACTAATAATGCTAATGATCATGGCGACGGTGATGACGTTGATGAAGATCTTACTGATAATGGCGGCGGTGGTACGGATGAAAATAACAAAGATAATGACGATAACATCGGTAATAACAGTGGTAACAATGGTGATGAAAACAGCAGTGAGGAACACTGATAATTACTTTGATGACAGTGGGCTCTGAGACAGCAATTAGAATAAAAACAGCCATTGATTCATCTTTGCAGACACAGGGATAAACGGTGGGATCTCCATTTAACAAAGTGACACAATCATGTTGTCCAATTAAAGCAAGAAAATACAAATGAAGAAACCGAGTGCTCTAAGAGCTTTTCCCTCTCATACGGAACCCAGTCGATTTTCATACAGAGCCTGATAATTAGCAGCCATGCATCATCTGGCTTTTTCATACCAGAGGACTCACTCGAAGTGCGTGTGGCTGTGTGTGTGTATTGGTACACAAGCACATGTGTCTACATGATGGTGTATATTTATGTGCATATTTGTGTAATTGCTTGTTTGTACCCCATCTTCAAAAACAACTCCGGAGCAGCTCCACAATCATGTTTAGGCTGCAGGTGATTCTGAAAGTTGCATTTCCCTGGAGAGGGTGTGAAACCTCCTGAGTCTACCTCCTCAGCTCTACAGCAAGAGGCTTACCATCACTCAAACTCTTCACTGCAGGGGCCCACGCTCAAATTACATTTTCAGAAGAGCACCTCCTTCGGTCCTGCGCTATTTAAATGATCTGTTTAAAACTTGTAATTAATCAGCGATGTATCGCAGACAAGAACTACCCGACCAAACTTTTTTGATGCTAATGAATTTTGGCTGCTTTGCTGTGGAGGCCAGTACAGGTTTACCTGGATGTAGCCTATAGTGGAACAGCAGCTAGCTGAGCTCAGCTCATCTCTCCTGAGAGCGCAGCAGTGTCCTGATCCTTCATGACCTTGTCATTGCTGCAGGGTGCCCGGTCATTGCCACCTGCAATGGAGCTGTGCAGGTGTTTGTGTGTGCATGTCTGTGCAATGGTGCATGTCATACTTTCATGTGTGTGCATACATGCATGCATAAGTATGCACAAGAGTGTCTGGCAAAGCTTTGGAGCATCCTCAATAGTGGCGCGATGTCATATGAGTTATTAGCCTTGGTAGAAATTTGCATCACCAGGAAGATGGCGTGACAAGGTGTTTGAGACTCAGGAGGTGAAACACCACAATGGCCATTACGGTGATTAGTGCACACATTTATCTTTTACAAGCCTCATGATTCTCTCCCTCCATCCTCATCGCTCTCTCTCCTATATGAACACACACTGCATCTCCCTCCATCCCAAAACAATCACAACAAGCACACACAGGGTATGGAGGAGTTTCGCTTGCATACACATGCATACACTATATTTCCTCTGACTCCAACACTAAAACAGGAGAAAGTGCCTGGGCTTGACAGCAAACAAACCAACATGAAGAGATTCCTGGCAGGCTAAAGAGAGAGTAGTATCAAAGCTACAAGAATGCACCACCAGCAGCCCATTTTTTCACACAGAGAGAGAGAGGGAGAGAGTATGCGCAGTGTTGTAGCAGACCTGAGCTGCTGGTAATTAGAATGGGCTCTGAGGAGAGACAGGCAGTGGAATGAATGCAAATGAATTCACTGGCTCCGGTACTGGGCTCCACAACCTCACTTTTCATATAGCATGCCTTACAGACATGAAGCTTCTGGCACAAACAGAGCAGGGCTACACAGTAAACACTGAGTGACATGACTGTGGACATGCACGTGCCAACGTGTCCACACACGCAACACACACACACACACACACACACACACACACACATGCGCAAGTGTGTAAATAAAATGTGAATTTGCAGGCCTGAAACAAACAGAACCCTGCACTGCACACAAAGATACAAATACACAAACACACACACACACACATTATACTAATCCCTGCAAATGCCACAGTGTTGCTTGTAAAAAGAGAAAGGGGGTGAAAATGCTTGTTCCAAGCGAACATCCACAGCATGTCCCACAGCGGAATAAACAAACCCTTCTTAATTGGTGTCGATTTGGAATGAAGTGATGATTCATCATGCAGAACTCCCCAGTAGAGTATTGGAAACCCAATCATTTCTAATCCATATGACCTTGACAGAGGGCCAGAGTTAGACTCTAACTCCTTCCACATGCATTGTCCGACAGACAAAGTCAAGGCATTGTAACTGACTTTACAACTCGTTGGAACTGTAATCCACCAAAGTCAGATCACTTCACTGATTACTCCATCTCAGCCAGCGGCAAATCTTTATGAAGCACTCAATTCTCCACAGCAGTCATAAATCAGGGTACTATAAGCTTTCCGTCTCAATGATGGCACACCAGAGACACTATTTCCATACCACGCTGCTCCAGTCAATAATTCCTATTCCCATTACATCTACCAGCACTGCTCTTGAGTTAAAGAAGTCCACTGGTACTACCTCAGCTCACCTCTAGATCCCCGGTGGTTTGCCACGTGAAACTTTGATCAGTAACTCTGTGGCTCATCTCAAGGAGAAGCAGGTCGCCTGTGAAGGGGTCCTGCTCTTTACTAGCTAGTGCTGTAAATGAGTCTAATTAATACATCTACCTTTCTATCTTAACCAGGCATCCGGGGGCCAACTAGAGTCTTATTATAGAGTAGATTATGCATGTAATGTCCCCATTGAGATTACAGTATGGTAAGCGAGGCATTCAGAGAGAGGTGTACATATAGATGCACTGTGCACAAGAGGACAGGTCTGTGCGAATATGAGAAGATGGGGGGAATAGCAGACAGGATGAGGGGCTGCTTGGTATTCCGACTGGAACATATAATAGATCGTGGAAGGAGATAGAGATACAAAGAGTGCGCAGAAGAGAGAGGGAGAGAATAAGAGGAAAGAGATGTGTCTTCAGCACCACCTGCAGACTCGACTGGCGGCCATCTTGCGGTCAATGAGGTGAGCGCAGCCACCGCCCCAGGTCAGCATTAACACAGACCAATGACAAGTCGGCACTTGCCCTCTATTGCAACAACACCTTGCCGTTCCACTCCACCGACCGCACCTATCACACCGATCACTACGCACATGCATGCATACGCTTTCGCGCTCTTCCAGCGTTCTCCGTCTGTCTCTCCTTTTCTCTCTCTTAAAATCACACACACACACACACCAGGAGAAGCTTAACAAATGTGGGAACAGATGCCCCACATCAGACTGCAGTTGCCCTCTGCTCCCTGTACGCCTCCAGAGAGACAGAGGAATACCGTTAACGAAGATAAGACACTGCAGTCCTCTGCTGTCTCAACACATGCCAACGGTGAGCACACACACACACATACACACACACACACACACACACACCCACACACACACACTTTTGAGTCATCTGTTAATGTCCATATCAGTATAAAGCTGTAAAGATGCAATCAGTATATTTGTATGACCTGCTTGATACTGACCGTATGTGCTCATCCCTCCTCCCAATCACATCTCCCTCTTTCAGCAACACTTACAACCAATACCTCTTTATTCTTTCTCTTGGGGACGTGTACCTCTGCTCACTTATTAAACTCAATTAGCTTCTTTGATAGGTGAAGAGGAAAACAAGACATTTAGTGACCCTCTTGTACTCAAACATTCAACGGGGCAGAAAACACACTTTTTCGCCAAAAGCCTCAAAACCATTTTCAGGATAAGAGTTAGTATCTTTCCCTTGCAAACAGTTTGTTATGTATCTGATACATTTAAATGATACAACACTGAGATGCAAAGCTAAATTAATATGATTAGATTCAGCTTTGATTTCTTGTTAATTTGTCTCAGATTTAGATTTATTTAACAATTTTGAGTATGTAAATTAGAAAAATATTTTGTAATTTTTATTTCAAGAACAGAATTAGAAAGCATGTCTAAGCTACTGTCATGGTAACATAGTAACCATGGGAAGTGATAAACATAACTTCTTACTTAGTCTCAGCTTTAGACACAGTAGACACATTTCTTTAATTTTTGATACCTATTTATGTTGTAGCTGTAGCTAGCTAGCAGTCGAGGGGCAGGTCACACACCGACAGAGACAGGACAGGAAATTCAAATGATTTTGGTCTGTAAGTATTTTTGATGGATGTGGTTGTGTTCAGATGTAACTGTATCTCCAATATGAATTGGTTAATTTTAAAAAATACTTTTAGGAAAGGAAGTTCGTACATATTAATACAGAACTGTCTGGACCATATTTAAATTAAAATATAGCTTTATAAGTGTGTGCTTCCATACAAAAGCGTGGTTTGGTCTGTGACATTTAGGGTTAGTATATATAGAGTGCAGTCTATTGAGGAACACTGGCTGGCCGCAGGGTCAGCCCGGAGATCAGATTAAATAAACATCAGTGAGAAAGACACAAACACACACACACAGACACACAGACAAACACACACACACACAAATAAACAGGAAGTGGTGGCTCGTGAGGTTGATATTTTTGGCCACAAATTAAGTGGCAGCTTTTCAACCAATCGTTGGTGGATCAGACATGTAATCACTTAGCTGTCCAGACACATGGTAGATGAGGGACCAAGGCTAAGGATATGGAGATGGATCAAGGGTTTAGGGTTGACAGTTTCTGTGTTAACTGACTAACATCAATCTATCATCCCTTTTGGTGTCTACTCTGTATCCAACATGGCCTGGATATTCCCTAGGTTTCCTGAATTACATGATTAAAGATCTGTCAGCATATAAAAACTGAACCCTTGGGGTGACACAATGGCAGTAGCCCACTGACCATTGATCCTGTGACTATGGTCTCATTCTGAAAACACATCAATGGACTGTGTGGCACACAAATACCTAACTCTGCAAACTTGTCAAGAATATGCAGACGTGTCTTAATGTAGTATGCAAATGCAAGATCAAACCTTGCATGGCAAATCTTGAAATTAGGAGATAGGTCAATACTCTATTACAGAGAGACAGCTAAGTGTGCACTTCAACATAGCCAGGTAGAAGAATGTTTAGATAGCCATTAGCAAACAGCACTTTATGACTATTCAGACACCACTTACAGGACTCACACTTCCAGACACTTATAGCTATTAGCAGCCATTAACATTTGTGTATAATCATGTGGAATTATGTGCCAGGGAGCCTCATCTGCAGCAGCAACAGTAAGGATAGAGAAAATTAAAATCATCTAGAAGATTATGAAAATTCTGCAGCAGTGGAGCACAGGGCATAATACAGGTGTGTACACAACACATACATATTCAACCGCGTATGTATCTCAATCTTACACACAAGCACACCACTAATGCTAGGACACAACTGCTGAAACATCAAGCAACAATTCGCAGCATGGAAAGACATAATAGAAGGCTACATATATGCATCAACCCTCTGTTTTCATACCAGACAAACCAACAGTGAAAATGTGACACATACTGCCCTCTGCCTCACCCATCTATTTTTCTATCTACAACTGTGACTAAAAGGGCCGCTAACCTCTAACACAATAATGTAAAAAAAGACACAGCAACCAGAAAAGACTGTCAGTGACCCCTTCTAAAAGGGTCATTTGCTCGAGGCTATAAAATCTTAAAAAGCAAAAGATAATATTCTGCCTTAGCAATGACCGCGGAGACAGCGACGAATGGCGAGAGAGGGGGAGCTGAGACAGGACCCCAGCCTTAATGTAGTTTGTAATTGTAAGTGTTGGTCTTTAATAAAAGCCCAGAGTATTTGGTCAGGCTAATAGACTGGGCTCTCTAAATCCTGCCTGCCATGCATTATTCAACAGCCATTAGCTATCGCCTCATCTGGGAGGCTTTATGAGTCCCATCATCGGCTAGGACCCAGGCTAGGCACACCAGAGGTGTGTGTGGGGAGGGGGTGAGGAGGGGATTAGCTGGGGAGAGAAAGAGAGAAAGGAAGAGATGCAAATACAGGTATGGGAGGGAACGAGTGGAGGTTAAAGAGGATTCCGAGGCGAGGAATCAAAGAGGAAAGCTGACGAAAGATGGGAGTGATTTGGCATAGGTGAGGGCCTGTGATATGGAAATGACTACAGGGAGATGAAGAAATGGCTGGATAAAAGTCAGAGGTCATATGATAGACATATGCCAGCGGGGAGATGTTGATGCAGAAAAATTAAGTGACCGATGGAAGGTGGTGGGAATGGATCGGGACGTATGGAAGGTGTGTGCCTAGGGTCAGAAGGAGGCTGGAGAGAGCAACAGACAATGAAAGAGAGATGCCAGTCTGAAGTGGCATTTTCTGTTGGCCAAGAACATAAATGTCACATGCTTCCTCCCTCTCCCCTCTCAACCTTTTCTTCTTTCAATTCCCCTTACCTCCCTCTCAGCCTCCCCCTGCTCCTTCCACTCCACCTCCTGCTGCCCTTCTCAATCTGCCCACCTCTCCCTTGCCTCCCTCCATCTCCCCAGAGTAGTGCCAGTGGTAATTTTGCTTTCAGAGACGAGAGAAGGCCATGGAACACATGGAGATGCAGGCTGCTCAGTTACCATGGTATCACTGGCCAACAGGAATGGCGCCAAGACCAGGACGTGTATGTGCGTTTGTGTGTGCATGGGTGTGTACGGGTGTGTATGGGTGTGGGCGTGAGCGTGCACTCTTGAGTGCATCTTCACGTCTGGGTAATGGGTGTTTAGCAGGCCTGCCAGACTTGTCCCAGCCACTGCTCTCCCAGACTACCAGGTTCTCCTGACCCTCTGCGGCAGCCCAAGGACACACTCCTGTCTCTCTAATTAAAACACAACCCTGACACACACACCACACACTCACACACACCCTGCAGGTCTGCAGCTTAAAATAACCTTAAAAGGAACAAGCAGAGCCATCATCCCCTGCACTCAACACCTCTTCAAAATCCACTCAGTGTTTTCTCACCAGGCAGCTCCCAGGCAGACTCTGCCTCAATCTGCAGGAAGACGCAACAACAAACAGCATCTTGAAATGCAGCACTAGTTTATTAGAGGAGTCATCAAAGGAGCTGCATTTATTATTGCATGGCCTTCCTGCAACAACAGAACTGCTGTACTGTCACCCTGTACTTGAAAATAATTGTCTGCATAACTATTTGCTACCACAAAGAGGGTTCTGGAAAACTGTCAGTGTAGCTGTGTTGTAAGAAAGAGGCAGATATTTCAGAAGCTCAGTGTCAAATGCATAAACTATTACTGCACATATATGAGTCCTACCGTTTCATATTGTATAAGTTGGATAGTATTTTGCCATATTACACTTTAAGCAGATTCTAACCCTTCTAACCACAATTAAGCCTTTAATATGTGTCTGCAAAAGTATGATTATGCATAGCCTACACGTCTATTGTCTTTTTGTTGGCAGCAAACAACATTAACATTAATGTTTTGTATTCTCATGATGTTAAGGCAGGGTATGTTTTCTATTTAAGGAACAAATATGACTCTTAGCTGTGTATGCTTACTGTGTTATGCATATTGCTTCAAGTTAGAAAACTAAAATGTGTGGACATCACACGTGACATACAGCATTGAGACAGCCTCTTCACTTCATCTCCAGCAGACAATTTAGCATGTTTACTTCCTCGTTAAGCGCATGAGAGACCCTGATGGAGGAATCCCAGGGAGGCAATGGCGTCCTGTCACTGCGGGTTACCACTGCAGCATGATTTAATGGAACTGTCTGTCAGAAGGCCGAACAACATCCTGTCAACCAAAAGCGGAGGTAACATACACACATACACACTCACAAGCACATGCGCACAGTCAAAAAACACAATGGAGACAGACTGTCAAATACTCTTCCCTCTCTCTACTTTGCTCTCTATGTCTCTCTCTCTCTCTCTCTCTCTCTCTCTCTCTCTCATACACACAGACACACAAAATCAAAAAGCAAAAGCACATATGTCCAAAAAGGTTCTGGCAAGAGCTAAGACAGGAAGAGATGAACACAGAAGCACATTCAGAGAAATCAACGGTTAGAAAAACACACATCACCGGCAGCACCCTACCAAGAGAGCAGATGAGTGCCAGAAATACACTCGCTGCATCAAGCGGCACAGGTGTTATCAGAGCGGTTTGCAGGAGATCCCGCCAAACAAAGTACTACTGTCATCTCTACAGAAGTAGCAGGGTGGAAATCAACCCAAACAAATGTAATGAATGATTCACAAAGTATTTAGTAGATTAGGCAGAAAACTCCATGCATGATGGGGGCCCAAATCCAAAGCTCATTACATGTGGCACTGCATTAGGAGCTCACACAAGCCAGTATGCAGCCCTATCCCCCGGCTCAAGGCTGATTTATATCCCTTGGTACCCAGTGAATGAGGTAGAGAGCAATCACATCAGCCAGGCATTGGGCATCTGCTATAAAACCTTTTCTTTATTGTATATTTCCACCATCATCCAAAACTGGCAGGACAGAGAGCGCTGATTAGCATCAAAGCCTTTGATTGCCCCACTCAACAATCAGTGCTGCTCTCCTGTATGATGCCTGCTGTGATGCATAAACGTGTGTGTGTGTGTGTGAGAGAGACTGGTAAGAGAGAAAAGAGAAATCATAAAAAGTCATACTAGGGATATGAAAATTACTTCTGCATATGCAAGAACATGCACATTTGTTTGTGTAAACCCACGTATGCACATTAGGCCTTAATGTTTTGAGATGAACCTAAATGGTCTTCTAATAATGTCAGCCTCTGAAGCCCACCTTTTGATGTTGCACACTGCAGCACCATCCTCTGGTCCGTACAATTCACTCTGGCCCTGAAAATAGGCTGCTTCTTTAAAGATACCTCTCTCTGTGGCTAAATATGATTAGCTTCAGAGGACATTGTAGCTCTCTCCACAGCTAATACATTTAGTATGGATTGTCTGAGGGGTAAGGATACAGCTAGCAGGGAGATCAATATTCTAGTCAGAGTCTGTCTGGAGAAGAGGAACCATGCTGGGAGATGGTTAACTGTTCTAAAGCAGCAAATGCTGTCTGGAAGCACCAAATGCCAGGAATCCCACAATATTGAACACTTCTTCAAAAGGTAATGCTTAATGCTCAAGCTGGGTGATGGGTTATGTTGAGTGTCTACATCAGGCAAGGAGCTTGTTGAAGATTTGTTGTGGATATCTCAAAGGATGAGAAGATTATATGAGGCCAATCTGGATGATTCCTTATAGTCTATAGTGCACCACTTAAGACCAAAGCCCCATAGGGCCTTGCTTCCATAGGGCTGATGTCAAAGTGGTGCTCTAAATAGAGAATAGGGTGTCCTTTGAGATAGAGGGGGAAAAGGACCCAGTTTTAAGTGGCTTCATTTGCATGCGCGAATCCCTCACTTAAGCCCATTGGAATCGCACACACGAGCAGCCGCAGACACAAACGAACATGCACGCACCCTCACACAAATTCCCAGGCACACAAATACACACACTTAGCACAGACACATTCTTCCCCCTTTTCCTAGAGTCAGAGGACATTAGCACTGCATCTATTTCTGGAGGCCCATTAAGGCTGTAAAACATTTAAGATCCACACAGAGTGATTCCAACTGTCAGAATGACCCGTTCTTTCCCCATTTCTCCTGCTCATGTAAAAAAGCTGACACGAAGCTTGTGACAGAAACATGTATTTGGTGCCGTTCCGGATTCGGCTGAGTGGGCTGGGACGCCGACTGGATGGGTGGGGTGGGAGGAAGTGGGGTTGAGAAGAGTTAGGTGGAGGGATGGAGGGAGGCAGTTGTTCGCCCGCCAAATGGGTCCATTTTGCTGAAATGTGAAGCCTGCACTTTCCTGACACGCTATAATAAATCTATCAATTGTGTGTGGGTGTGTACGTGTTATATGTGTGTGCACCATGCATGAAGAGGAAATTGGTGGCATCTAAACAGGAAATATCCCCTTCCCTTCCCCTCTATAGATGTGACAGTCACAGTAACAGCAAACAGCTCAGCTCACCATAACACAAGGTGGCAAATTCCTTATAATGGAAATGCATTGTACCAGTGAGGAACAAACATACACTCACAGGGGCACACGTGTATAAATACGCACGCACACACACACACAAAGAAGCTAATGTAGGATAAGTAGACAACCTTGTCTGCCTCCCATCTCAAATCTATACATAAATATATCATTTGCTGTCCAGTGAGGACTAAATCCATGAAAGCAGCAATGCTAGGCTACTTTTATTTGAAATGACAGGCTTCTAGGCAGCTCTTGGAAGCCTAACAAGTCTGAATATTCTCTATTTCGAGAGGGGGAGTGTAAAATGCTAGTAGAATGTTAGCTTTGCTATCTATATATAGTTCATTATTGCGCACAACCCTGAACACCCCCTCAGTGCGTTTCATCTACCTCCCCTCTGGTTGCACATACAGAATTTGTAGAAAAAAGCCTTTGCTTCGGCAGAGGCTTTGTGTCCTTTGCTAAGCAGTTACTTGTTGCTTTAATGAATTTGTACAATAATATTTCCATTTTGTTTACATGTCTTTGATCTGAAATGAAATGCTTAATTATTTATGATAAATGCTGGCTAAGTGATTACTTTGAGCTCCTACAAAATAACTCATACAAAGAAGAAAATAAAACATAAAAAGTACATACAGTTTATGAAACAAGTTTTGTTGGTGAAGGATTCTATTACCTGTAATAAGGAATTCAGTTTTGAAAAATGCCATTCACACAATAGATTTTATAACATAAATAGCAATGATAGTTCAGTCAAATCACACATAAACAAAGGCTTTTACAATCTCAGTGAATTAATGTTTAAAATTATAAATTATAGCAGAAGTGTGTTATTTGTGAACTTTTCATTAATCAGAAGCGTTATTAAGTGTTATTATCATTAATTCAACAATGTTTTACTGCAGAACACAGTGGAAATCATATGAAAACCTAAGCCGTATTTTACAAACAGTGTACAGAAAATCTAAAATAATCACAAATAAAAGCAATTTAATTACTTTAAATGAACACTTGAATGTGATGTGCAAACTATAAAAAAAAGCAGAATACAATATTTACAAAGACACGTTGCTCTTAGATTCACCTATAGATGTAGTGTGGATTGCTGTGTGGATCAAATACTGGGCTTGGAAACTAATGTAAGCATTTGAATAACCTTTGAGATTTCTGAGCTGATCTAATGTATGAGACATCAATATAACCAAATGAAATGCATAGAGATAACACTGCTGGTTTAAGGCAGAACTGTAGCTGTATCAGCTGTACCATGTTCCTGGTATGCTCCATTGGTGAGCACTTCCGAGTGCAACATCGACTGTACGGTTAAACCAAATAGGTCTCAAATTCATTTATAGGATTTATAACAGCATTAGGAGTTAAATAATTAAGACAATAAAACCTTTTTGTTAATGCTTGAACTATAGATGCCCTTTGCGTCACGTTCTCCAGCACTTCTATTCTCTACAGTTAATGTCTCAGGACAGGCAATGTAGAATAAAGCATTCTTTACCAAGTGAGATGTGTATCTATTAAATATTAGTTACTATTTCCCAAGGAAACTTTTTTCCCTCTATTTATAAGGTTTTTTTTGCTATGGACATTTTCTCCTAGGAGTTCAACATTGACCCACACCTTGATTTTTCTTCATATTTTCCTGTGACTGCTATTCACTAGGAAAACATTGGAGTACAAAAGATTTTCCCTGGGGTAATACCCCATACAGTTACTATATATTACTTATTTTTGTGAGTACATTTTTGTACCTTGAAAGGTAAAATTGTTTACCCAAGTAAATGACAAAAAAGGCAAAATGTAAAAAATCGGTGCTAAAACTCTTTTTCCAATTTTCACTGTACGTTTACTCCACTGTTGATCAGGAAAAAGACAAGCCATGTGCTTCTCATTGCTCTTCTTTTAATCAGGACAGTGGGAAAAATCTCCCCTTCAGACCCCAACCCCACTATACAGGTGATAGCAAGTAGGAGTTGCTGACAAGAACATGATTCCACACTAGCTTCCCACCAACAAATACTGTCAGTTGGGCAAAACGTACTTGTTTCATGAAAGATCCAATAGAATACAAGTTTTTGGATCTGTATCCAGATCTGCATATCATATCAGATTGTATCATATCATATAAACGACTGTAATCTTCTGCATATGGACAGTGTCTGTCCTTATAGAAACACATTACCACCTTCGTTAATATCATTTATTCCAGTTCAGCCAAATCAGAAGCTCTGCAGCCATCTCTATGGGCAAGTGCTTTATCCCTCTGAACCACCCCATTCAATGTGGCACCATAACTGATTCACTGTTGATTTCTGTAAAATTTTGATTATACATTACATGTTCAAAATTGGCTGGTCAGCAATAGCAAAATGTCACAGGAGGAAATATGATCTCTTTCAAGGTAGCTGTTCAGTGTTTTCATGTATTGACTGTAAAAACGAATTTTCTCTCAGAGCATAATAAAGTATCTGTCCACTTTACTGAGGTGCAGGGTTGTACTGCCTTTGTCAATATCATTTGTGTAGATGTGTTTTCTTTACACGCCTACTGCAGCACCAGGGGCTAGTCAATATTCCACAATGTACCTCTGACCTGTGGGCAAACCTGCCTCACTCCTCCTTTCAACTTCCGATGGACACTGATTTTATAGCGTCTCCCACTCATATATAAATGTGGCAATTGAGGAGATGAGAACAGGAATGTATTTTGACTACAGATCAGGGGCTTTGAGTAGATAAGACAGTAGCGAGGGATATTTTGTCAGATGCAGGTAACTCACAACCTAAAAGGCATTGTAGCATCCTAAAGAGAGCCAAAAAGAAGAGTCTGTTGCCGATGTTTTTGTTCTCTTCATCACAAAGTACAGTGTGTAAGTGTGAAGAGTGTTACACCATGGATGTATGATATGTGAGGTGCTATTCTAGGGTGAAAGCGTGTGTATGTGTGTATTAGTGAGAAAAGGCTGTATCTAGGTCTTTGTGATGAATCTGTTTCAGTGGCAAGCAAGGTGCTGCTAGCAGCATGCCGTCTGTTAATTCACATTCGCCGCGGGTGGTTAGAGTCTGTGGCTGATGATACCGGTAGGTGTTGAGAAATTGAGGGACAGAGGAGAGAGAGACTTTGACAAATGAACAAAAGCTATGTGCGGGGATGATCCCTGATGTCAACCGTGGGCAAAACAAAGTTTAAAGTATAATAACTGTGACTCTGTGGCATTCACTTGGTTCCCTCCTGGCTCTACCCAGTAAATAATTGCACTAAAAGAACCCTTCAAAATTGCAAAGTGCAAACTGCACTGTGAAAGAAACTTTACAAAAGAAGTGTTTCAGCTGAACGTGCTGGAGTGTAAAGCTGCTCTCTGCTTGTGTACGTAAAATTAGCTTGAGCAGCAATCTCAGCTGGAGAGGTTTTGATCTCTAAGCCATCATGTCTTCATTAAAGTATTAACCGATGATTGCAGCACCACCAACCAGCCGTGTTTATTTCAGCAGCGATTATAGGCCGTGTTGCATCCACGCAATCATAACCTTCTTCTGTGATAAACCTTCCCACATAGAAATGCCTCTCATGCTTGTACAACGGTCATGAGCATATTAATCTATAGATTTCTCTCTCCTTGTGTTCCCTCTCTGCCTCTGGCCAAACATTCACATATCAGCCTGCATTCATTCCACTGATGTAGCATACAACTACAGATATACATTTGATTCATTGCACATCTCACCCACTGGGACCCCTCGCTTCTTCTTTACCTCCCCCTGCCTGAGATATCAGGGGATATCCATTCAGCTAAAGATGGTCCAGATGTAAATAGCTCTTGCATAGGCCCTGCCCACTCAAAATCACACCACAGGAAAAGAAGTAGCTTTGCCCTGGGCAATGAGGACAAGAAGATGTAGTTAGTCCAAACCAGGAAGATTTATATTTAGTTGCTATTTGGCTCACTTTGTGTTGTACAGGTAGAAATACAGCTCCCAAACTGGTTTATAGTGGTTGCCACCCCTCTTTTTCCTGTCTTGTAAAGCAGAAAGAAAAGATAGTGCTACATCACCCACATCACATAAATCAGGCATGAAAGCATAATGGTGAGAATTTGACTGAGGGCAACCAGGGGCAAGGACAGACATATGAGATATTACTCTCATTCATTCTTCCTCCCTCTGTTTCCTCCACTCTGTCTGTGATCTGACCCATCTCTCGTGTTGACCCAAAAAGACTAGAAAGAAGAACCGCATCCACCTATTGTCAGCCGCATACCCCATTATCTCTCCCCCGCTCTGCAGCTACAAGGGGGCTCACCTCATGCTTCCCCGAGGTGATCATCTCTCAACACATCTCACACGCTAGACTCATTTCTGCTCGTTCCCAAATCGTACAGGGATCTTCCCTGCTCAGGCAGGGCTGCAGTCATTCTCTTTATTCCACCACAGACAGAAAAACAATAGATGAATGTACCTTGAATGTAACACCAGTTCCTCCAGGGAGGGAAGGAGACCTTAAGAACTGTTGGAGCATATCCACTTGGTCTAAAAACTACAGAGCTGTAGTCCCTTGAACAAATTATAATACACCCTGAGGTACCAGATGGACAAAGGGGGTATCGGCTTACATTGTCAGCTAGCGTTGCTTACCTTTATGCTTTATCGAGTATACCACTTAATATTTCAAGCTCAATCAAGCCTCCAGATGCTGAAGTGGAGCAGCCTTACCATTAGTTCACTATGTTAGAAATAGTTATGTTTAACACATTGGTTAGTCCTCATCCTAAAAGCCTTTTGTTTTCTAGCATTACATAATTTTTGAAAATATCAACAATACTGCATAAAGCTTACATCTGTCTTACTTACTTTTTTTTTTTTACCACAATATCACGTAGCCATGAAGTGCATATTTAAGTTTTAAGTGCTCTCATTTCTAAAGGCATGCTAAAAACATTGAAAAGTCAGTCAACTTAGTGAGCTAAAGTTTAATTTAATTAGTTCACTAGCTAGCTATAGCTGATAAACCACTTTTATTAGCACTTTCTGAAGGCAAGCCCCCATTTCGAAAGTTACTATAAATTTCAATCCCAAATCTGCCATCGTCATCATTCCAATCTATTACTTTCCATGCTAGAATAAAACAGCTAACTGGCATCGCAACTAGGAGCTGGGGCTTTTATTCTTGGGGTTGAAGCTAAAGTGTAGCACATTAAAAGAAGGTCTATTACAAAGGCTACAGTAGATAAACACGGCCCCCCCCCCGAGTGAAATTAAGTTCATTCATTCATGATATACCTCACAGCCACTTCCACCGCCTCCTCATTTACTTGAATTTGATTACGCTCTTTTATTTCCTGTCTTTCTTTTCTTAATGATTGCTTTCAATTTCTTTATTACTATGTTACTTGCAATCTTGATGATTCATGTTGAGTTAATCTGCACTTATTCCATGGAGTCGGCTAATGCTTATAATGTTAAGTTCAATACAAAGGTTTGCCAGCATGTGCTCTTTTCTACATCTTGCTTTACCTAGTGTCCTCAGTGTGTGTGTGTGTGTGTGTGTTTGTAGTATTGGCCACTGCGTGCACTGAATATTATCCACCTTGGCCAGACTCACTGCACCGGCTGGTGTTGATCTGATTCAGCTAGTACACACACAATGGAAAAAAACATCTGTTTGGAACAAAATGCACTTACACACAGACATGAACACAAAATGCACACTCACTTGGAAGCACATGGACACACAAACACGCTGTGCACATCCATTCAAACACACACACATCCCGCCCACACCACATGCACACACATAAACACTATCTGGAAATGGCATTGAGCATCTGTTTGGACAGCGCTAGCACATTCAGTTTTTGTGAAACACTGGCAAGAGCCGCGCATTGGCCATGAGAAGCTTTTCCACTGCAGCAGGGTGACCGGGTGACCGAGCAGCCATCCAATTGTCTGCTCGCCTCATCCACACACACATGCACACACACTTTCAACCGCAGACACTGCAATGCAAATTAAGAACCACCCCCTCCCCTTGACACCACCAACTCTTTTTCCCAAGTCACCCATAAAATGCTGATGCTTTTAGCAGTATTCTGAAGCATTTTAAGAAGCTATTTATTTAACAGCATGATTATCTATCTGGTGCTAGGGTTATCTATCTTGCAAAGTGATTGGGTGCGCTATTAACGCCCTTTCCTCTAGCACAGGTGGCAGCTGTTCCATGGACAAAAAATTTAGAAAAGATTGTAATATTTGATGTATCTGTGATCATTTCCATATGTACACATTGCAATCCTTGCCACAATCTGACAGCATATAAATGAATCTTTAACGCAAGGAGAAAGTGGTCAATCAAACATGCAATGATGAGCACCAGTGGGCACATGCATACAACATCCTCAACAAATAAAATGATAAAAAATAAAAACAGCCTTCTTGAATGTTGTAAGCCTTGGGATAATTCCATATATTTTAAATATGAAAGTGATCTGTCATGTCTCATCTTAACAAATGTATCTCTTCAGGGAGAGCCAGTTTAGCATTTAGCATGTACATACATCACATCAATGTCACATGACAAAAGCACCCCATTTGTATTACTGACAGCTTGGTTGGAGCCAAGGTGTGTGAATCTGTATGTGTGTGGGGAGGTTTGTGTGCATGCAGAGAAAAAAAGGTAGAGAGACAGTGACAGAAACCGAGGAAAATAAACAGAAACATGGAAAGAGAGAGAGAGGACTCTAAGGTAGAGAGAGTTAAGCTGTGGCCTGGAGGAGTTTTCAGTTATTTACATATGCAGATTCTGGTCACCCCAGATCCCTACCCTCATCAAGAGAAACCAATTAAAACTCTCTTCATTTAATGTTTACCTTAATTAACCGTAACAATTAATGGCTGTCCAAAGTCCTATTGTGGCTTTTTCAATTAAAAGCTGCCTGTGACGAAGGTTGAAGTCCAATCCTATAAATCATATAGACAATTCTCCAGTGAGTAGAAGAAGTCCATCCCAGGGCAAAGTGAATGAGTGAAATAGGCTCATAGATCACAATCTTTTTTTTTTCATTTTGATTTATGCTTAAACCCATACCTCACCTAAAAAAAGTTATTTTTCTTGGTATTTTAGATGAGGACTGTCTGTGCACAACTGAGCACTGTCTGTGTGTTCATGGGCATGTGTGTGCGTAGGTGTCCAGCCATCCAACCAGCAGCACTCATACTGGTCAGCAGATTGTTGGGTGAGACCCAGTGGACCATTAGCTGTCCGTAGCTGCCAGGGCTGAGAGCTGATAATGACAGGTGGTGTACACACCCTGGAGGTCTGACAGGCTCAGGGCACTGTGCCATGTAACAACAGCCTTTACTACTGGCACTGTGGCTGTGATGGCAGCCTTTAACACTGGCACTGGTGCAGCTATGGCAGAAGTATCTCTGGCAGTATCACGACGGCGGCGACAGAGGAACAGCTATTACTACAAGCAGTTAAACTAAAATGGCAGCGATTGTTAATGGTGGGGAAACAACTACGCCGTCATTACTATCACTCATCTTCTCGGCAAATGCATTTGAATCCCTATGTGGGCTCATATGACAATTGTAATTATCAGAATAACAATGAACCTGTAGGTTTGTTTTTCAGACGAGCTTTTTTCACAGCAGAAGCCTGCTCAGCAACACATCCCATTCATCCGCACAGAGGATTGTATTGTGCGGATAGAAAAGGTCCTGATTTGCTTACTTTTCCTTTCCTTTCTCCGTCATTGTTCAATTAAGCTTTCTAGCTGCCCATTTATAGAAGCCTTTCTCTATGCCTCAGGTAAACAAAAAAGCGAAGTAAATTTCAATTTTGAATCATTTTAATTTTCTCGTCCCCTCCATGGCAACCATTTCTTCATCAATCCAGCTGTGTTGTGGCTGCACTTTCTACCACCCCTCCAAAATAATATACCCCACTGACCCTTCACACACACAGAACACAAAACAACAGGAGCATGTGTGGGCATCTAAATATGTGTGTGTGTCCATACAGTACAGGCACCTTTGTGTCCTCCGCCCCCTCTCAGCCTCTCTCCCCCAGTGCAGAACACTCTGATTTGCACTAATCTCTCGGTACACTCTCAGGGCTATTGTTCCCTTCTACTGTGAGCTTATTCATGTGCCACTCACCATGCTCTCCTCTCATTTTAATACTCCAACAGCGCTGGGAACTGAAAACAGTTTTAAGCCCGCTTATTCGACTGTTTATTAAAAAAAATCGGCTCGCCTCTCACCCCCTCTGCTGTGTAGGTGATCGTGGAATCATGCTGGATGTGACTGCTTATTAAAATGGCAAGTAGAGGCTGGACTCTGTGATGTTTCCATCACACAGTTTATGTATACAGACAGCCTGTAGGCAGCCAGTGGACAGCGTGAGATGAAAGCTACGGCTGATGTTCTGATTTGATGACTGTTGCCATGGCAGCGAGATGAGGGTGGAGGAGGAGCATAAGCATTCAGAGAGAGAGACTGAACAGAAAATTATCTCTGTCACACTCTCTCTCTCTCTCT
>NW_023339785.1:20480684-20500468 GCF_004916995.1 Morone saxatilis | reverse complement strand
ACACACACACACATACACACCACAAACACAGACCACAAACACACACAAATGAACACACATCCCTAACCCCCCATCAACCAGTAGTACAGTCCAGTAGGTCTTCCCTTGGATCAGTGAGCTGTAAAGGTCCATCATTAGGACAACAGGGTGGGGTCCAACATTCTGACAGCTTGTCAAGAACCGAAGCCTGCATGGCCAACTATGTGATGAGACTGCTATTAAAGAGAGGAAAACCACACGCCTGCACTGTTGCTACAATAAGGCACCTGGCGGATTCATGGTAGCTCTTCAGCCTCTTCGGGATGGCTGAACGGGCGGTTCAATAAAAACGGTTTCTGGCTCCAGCGGACGTGTTTATAGCGTTTCCTCTGGCCAAGCGCAGCACCAGGGTTAAGTTGATCATCTCTCACTCCGGTAAAATAGCCAGGGGAGTCCGTGTACCACTAGATCAACTCTACAACTTAAAGACCCTAAACGTTACAGCTCAGATGATCGATATGGCACTGAGCAATGTTCTTTACGAGCTAATAGACAAATCCATTCCTGCAAAACCCCTTGGGCCTTGGGAAGGCAAGAAGGAAGCTAAAGTGTGCGGCTGTTTGCCTGGTGCTGCCACTTAGACCTGTGCTTGCACGCACACACAAACACGCCAGGGAGGTTAGAAGAGACACTAGGATGCAGCTTGTGTGCCTGTGCATGTCCGTATGTGTGGTTGTACTGGCACATCTTCGGATGTCTCTATCTCTGAGGGTATTGTAGTTTCCTGATTCCGCTGAGGTTATCACAACTGCAGAGCTGCCAAAAGGAGATTTGTGTCCTCCAACATCAGAAGGAAGAAAAAACACATAAAACCCATTTCATTCACATTGCTTAAATGCTCTTATCTGACACTTTTGGATAAGGGAGCTTACATGAAACATTTGTAGTTCCCTCACTATCTAATTAAAAGTCCAGATTGCCTAATAAATGTCAGAATTGCATCATAAAGTAGAGAAATCGTCAAAAACTGATTCCCATCTGAAATCTAATTCTATTTAACACCTGTTGCTATTTCACCAGGTTCCATCACTCCATCTAAGTGGTATTCCAATCTTAGCTATAACATGTATCAAATGATTGCTAGCCAAAATTAAAATTAGTATAAAAGCTAAACCTCGGCTGGATTTTCTGATGATGGCTCTCTAATATCCAGTGCAATGTCTTTACTTGCCAGCGAGCCTCTCTGTCTTCCTATCTTCTCTGTGCCCTCCTTTTGTCTTTCTCTGTGCCGTATGCTTGCTCATTAAACCGTAAGGTCAGTTTTTCACACCACTCTTTGTTTCCACGCCCTTGCTAACCTTCTGCAGCACTTACACAACTTGGCCAAACTTGACTGCAAAACTTTGGCACATCATTATAAAAATAATGGACCATGTTTATAAAGGATATGAGAGCCCTCTATGACATTGTGCAGTCCCCCAGGCCCTCGAACAACCTAGTTTATAGCCGGCATGTAACATTTATGTTTAAGGTAACATTCATGCTTGTCTTATTCCAAGGCAAGGGCAACAACTACACTGTGAAAAAATATTTTAAATGACTTTATTTGAAGGTCTAATGGCAGCAATCTATTTTGGGGGAATATGCCTCATTTAGTGTTGGTAAGTATAGACCTGGCAGACATCTACTCTACTCTTTTACAGTGCAACTTTCACACTCTCATCCAAGGCAGAGAACATTTGTTTTGCTTATCCTTTCTTTATTGCACAAGCACTTTATAAGAAATGGAAATGAGAGAGGATAGATGTGAAAAAAGCCTTCTGGCCGCTTTCTCTTGCCATTATAATACATTGTGAGTTAGCAGTAAGAGTGCAATGCAGTTGGAAAACATTGCACTGAAAAAATGTCGAAATTCTAACAAACAAGGATGTGTGAATGAGATTGTTGTCCTCTGTATATTTTTGATTTAGGGCTGCAGCTAAAAATGTAATTATATTATCAGATAATCTGACATTTGTTTAGTTTTAATTGGCTAATTGATTTCATTATCCCAAAAAACAAATGTATATCATAATTTCCCACAGCACTTTGTGCTGTCTTCAAATTACTTGCGTTGTCCAACCAACAGTCCAAATACCAAATGTTTTCAATTAACAAATATAAAATAGTGAAAAGCAGAACATTTTAAGAACATTTTTGAGAAGCAAAAACTAGTAAATTGTTGGCAGTTTTGCCATCCATCTTGGACAGTCCCACAGTTGGAAAAGGCATGTTTACACATGAACAAATAAATTAATTCTTGGAAGAAAATTTGGTTGAGAAATGAGTGTGCTCAAATTGAATTCAAGAGGCACAAGCTGTCAAGTGTAAATAAATTCATGCCTGATGACAATTAACAAGGGAGGAACTTGTATTTCTGTTCAAATTACTTTTGTTAAATCACATGATCTCAGGGTTTTAATATTAATTTAGCAAGATGCTGCTTTGAAATATTCATCTAGCCTACTACCTGCCTGCTAAACAGAGGATAGAGATAATACCCAATACAAAATGAATACTAATTCATGTTTTTATTTATTTATATTTGTTACATTACATTTTATTACTGTTTTATGTCATCCTGTACTGTTGTGTTTGTTCGTTGGTACCTAGCAATAATGCAGTGCCATTGCGGTCAGATCAACAGATGTGGGCTAACATATTTTGATACAGGGGGATTACATCCATGGTGAACCATGTTTTTCAGTTTTTCTGTAGGCTTGATTGCTAACTCTGGGACTCTAAATGTTGGAGGCAATTTGAAAACCCATTTTCTTTAAACCATTATCTGCAGTGTATGGCGGAAATGGAACACTCAAACCTTTCTAGTGTATTAATTTAGCACTGCGATCAGACAGTTATAAGGGAGTTGTCAAGTTTTAAAAAAATAATGGACGTCCTGCGGCCAATCAGAATCAAGTGCTTACTCAGGCCATGGTAATTACACAGATATTTGCATTTTAGCACAGAACGTTATCTACCATAATGAGTGATAGAGCCTTTCATTGGACTGCTGTTTGCATTAGCCTTAGAACCCTTTCTGCTCGGAAGACGATGTATGAAAAGTGCAGTGATGTAAAACCAGAAGGCTGTCTGCTACATGCCAATGTGTCAATCCAAAAAGTGGAGAAAAAAGGATAAGCTAAAAAGATAGACAAAAGCCTAGAGTAAATCTGCAACTGATTAAACTAATGAAAAGTGGTCAATTAATTAGCATCTCATTGTAAGACAGTGTTGTAACCCAGATAATAAAGCTAATGTAGTTTTTTTTAATTATTCCACACTGCAGTAACTCAGAAGGCTGACACCAAATCTATCTGCTCCCTCTCTCATCAGTCCTCCTCTTTTCTTTCACACAGCATTTATTTCAGCAATCAATTTTGCAATTCAGTCAATGTCATTGCAAATGGAAAAAAAATCACATAATGTTGAAAGCCTTCCATGTCTGCCACTGAGCTCTGGTAGGAGCAACAAGCACACCTGTTCTGTCTGGAGTCAACTAGACAAAGCTGAACTCAATCTGCCCTGAATTAAGAAACCATCGCTCTGTTTACTCAGCAACCAACCAGACCTGTGTTCACTTATTCTTCCTAAGTGTGTCTAAAAGCAAATTATTATTTAATGTTTATCAGTTTGATAGTGCCGCATATTTGCTTGTTCCATTTGTGACTAATTCTAGTGTTTAACTGATCTATTGTTTGTCTTTGAATATTACTCTAACTTTGTTCAGAGCCACTTAAGAATAATGAAGATGGTTAAGATGAGTAACATCCTTCTTTGTTTGTGTAGTCTAATTAATACAGACCCACCACTTAACAAAGTTAAAGGGGAAGTTCATGTCAGAATAAAGTTTTTTTGTGGAATGTGTAGCCTTGCTCTCCCTAATTCCGGTGCCTCATGTTCAGTATTTGATGTCCCTAGTCTCAAACTCTCTCCAATTAGGTTATACCTAAAACACATCGGTTGACAACTAGGGGATACTACACAGAAGTGCGAAATAATTAGAATGTAACTTTCTTTAAAGCCACAAATTGTCAACTTTACACTTCATCTGTGTGTACAGATTAAACAAACAAGATACAACTAGCTAGTAGGCTAAGGCTAGCTGATTTCTTCCTGCATTTGCATGTGTGTCCCCTTATATATACTATATGGCCAAAGTGGCCTAGTTTTATCTTTTTTTCCTGATTTGGCACCTTGTTTGAACTCTCATCAAATCTTATTTCTACAACATCAATTATATTTGCTGACAACAGTCTAGGCAAGGAACCGGCCCATAAATAAATGTTTGCCTGAATTTAGTGTTGAAGAACTCCATGATTTGCACAGAGCCCTGAGCTCATCCTTATCCAACACCTTTGGAATGAACTGGAAGGCTGAATGCGAACCTGGCCTTATTGCCCAACATCAGTGGCCAACCTCACTAATCCTCTTTGGTGTGAATGGGAACAAATTCCTGCTGCCAGGTTCATAGTCAGAGCTTTCCCTAAATAGACATTAGTGCACATGGTTTTAGAATAACATGTTTAACAAATTAATATGATTGTCCACGTACGGCTATAGAGCGTATGTTTGTGCGTACTGTATGTGTGTGTCAGCAGTAAACTCTAGCTGAACTACACATTGTCTTTCTACTGCCAATCTCATCTGTTCTAACGGTGCACTGTCGTCAAATGGGGGTGTTGATGTTTTCCTGAGTTTGTCAGCAGGTCTGACTGGTGCTCGAGAATGCCTACAGCCTCCCTCAAGGGAAGTGTCACAGTTGGACATGCCCCCCCACCACCCCATCACGCAGACACACACACATGAAGGAGAATAAAGACAGACATCTGTACAAACGTGGCTTCACACACAACCTGAATCTCTTTCTCCTTTACTCTTTCTTAATCTGTCACTCCCTCTCTCTATTTTTCTCACACTCAAATCCACATACACACACACAAACACACACACAAACACACACACTGACTAAATTGACTTGTCAGCTTCAATCAGACCAGGAACAAAAGGATTTCTGCCAGTTTGAAGCTGACATCATTAATGGGTTTGGGAGGGGGCGAGCTCTGAAGACAAAGGGAGTGCAAGGTCGGGCTGACTTAAAATGCACTTTCATTTTGGCAGGGACGTTAGCTTTTTGATTTCAGCCCCTTTACGCCAACATCTTTTTGCGAGTGGCTCTAACTTTCATTATCACTGGGAACAGAGGGGCGTTTGAGACTTTGTTGTGCTGATGGAGAGAAATGTGACATCCATAATGCATTTCCTATTAGAGGATGCCACGCATGGACACACCTGGCCATGTGTCAGAGGGAGATGGACAGGAAGAGGATGAGAATAAATGGGGTGCTGGTGGTAGAGAGGAAAAAAAGGTTGCCAAGTAAATTATACCAATGCAAGAGGAAACACAGTGAGAGGGTGATGCTTGAGCGAAAGGAAGAACGTGTTCGTGAGAGAGATTTTGCCAAGGTTTGGTGAGCCATAGGACATACTGTACAGCTTTCATGTGACATATGGAATCCACACATAAACCAGCTTTCCTGGTGCATTGTAGCAGTAAAGCCAAATGCTTTGAACATTTAAATCCTCTCCTCTCACTTCTGTGACTTCATCCATCCTCATTTCCCTATGTTTCCTCTGCTGCATGCCCATCTGCCTCCCCCTTTTGCAGATTTCATTCTGACCCTGGATAAAGATGGAGTCCCTCATCTCAAATGGTAATAACTTTGGTCCATATGCATACAGCCATCACAAATTGATTACTGTGTAATGCTGCAAGCACTCCTCTTCCATCTTGTGATTTTGCATGAGGCTGACTCCATGTCCAATCCTGCTGTCATTAAACAGCACCCCTGGGTGCATCCCAAACTTAAACAAGCACAGTCTAAACCTTTCCTTGCATGATGCTTTTCCTCCCCTGTCTTGTCCTGTCTGCCATCTCCTTCTCCCACCATCTTTGTCTAACACTCGAAACCAGCTTCTCCTTCACCTGTTTTACCCTCAACCACTCATTCCCTTTTATTCTCATTCTAATTATACCATTACATTACCATTTCTATTCTCTCATTAGCATTTTTGCTCTCCCTGTCTCTTATTCTTCCCCTCTCTCATTCTCTTTTTTTTTCATTTTCTCTCACCCTTCCTTTTCTCAGACACTGAATACGTTCCACCTTTTTGCGGCACATAAACAGACAGTGCCCTTGGGGATGGGTTGGAGAGCTCTGTCTTTGTTTGTGTGCACCTCTAACTAACTCTCCATCTGCGGGGAGCCAAGCCAAGCCCAGCAGTGCAAGACAGATAGCTGGCACAATCCCAGACTCTTCTCTAGTTGGCCCCATATCTTCACCCCCGCCTCTCAACTTCTCCTTCCTTCCAGGCTGTAGTTCTCCCACAGAGGTGGTTGTCAGCTGCCCTCAGGCAGCCAGTCAGGTACTGTAGACGTCCGACCCCGACAATTCCTTTTCCTCAAAGCCTTAAACCAAAATCTGCCTCCCCTTCCGATAGATATTCAATCCTTTCCAAGCCATATGCTGTAAATGTTCATCACCGGACTTTCCTTAGGCTCCATCCCCAGTCAGCCCCAGGTTCACCTCCAACACAAGCTCATTTCAGAGACCAAATAACCAATAGCACATTTTCTGTATTTAGTCACATCAAAGAGCTTTGAAAGAGAGAGGAACTTAAGCATTAGCATTAGTTCAAAAACGGAGAGTTTCAATCACGTAATTGCCTAAGGCTGTAACTTAAACTTGAAAAGAGTTATATTTTATATAATATGTTGTATTTCTTTGCATTAGTTGGTGAGAAGTTTCTTCTCTTAATAATACGAGACTATATGTAATGTGGAATACAGTCAGAGTAAAAAAATACACGAGTAGCTTTGACATGTGCTACTCACATGCACACAAATAAATCATCATAGGTGCACTATTGTCTGCTAAGCAGACTTGTATCTCCACTGGTCATTTTGTATAGTGATGGACAATCACCTCATAGAGTAAGAAGACAAATATTTCACTCACCATTGTCAGGCTCAGACTTCCTGTCATGCTCAGTGTCAGTGAGAGAGAGGGCGGAGTTGGCGCGGCTTGTGAGGCAAGAGCTCTGCTCAGACTTCAGGCCGCGCATCCACATGTGCTGCAGGCCGTGATTAGGAGAGGGGTCCACCTCCGGCTCAGTGTCCACATCTGAGCCCACGCCCAGGGAGTAGCCGCGGCTATGGACATGAGCGGCTGGTCCAGAGCACAGTGCTTCCTCCTCCTCCTCCTGATGCTGTTGCTGTTGCTGCTGTTGGTGGATGTGGTAGTCTGGGCTCCTCATCTGCCCAGCCTTACAGAAGTCTAAATCTAGAGGAGGAGGAGAGACATGCAGATTGAGATCAGACAGTAAAGCCTCTAATACCAGTATGTTTTTTTATTTGCTTCAACAACTAAGCTGACCAGGTGTTTGTTAGAGACAGGCATTTACAAGCCAAACACAGAACACCTCCCAAATTATGTCAAGAGACAGGCTGTTATTTGAACAAGCATTTATTAAGTTTTACAGCAGAAGTCCACATCAAAATGCCACCCTCGATTTTTCTTAACCATTTGCAGTGAAGATATATCCTGTTCAGGCTGCCTGATGTGTGTTATCGAGCTTGAGATGTATTGAACTGCTGCTCAAACAGAGCACTGATCTCATCTATATTCTCCTTGGTGGGGTGAAGAGATCAGATAAAGATCAAACCTTATTAATATTGACTCAGACTGAGGGAAAAATTGAGCCTCATATGCTTTCAGGTATTAGAACGCCCTCCAATCCCAAGCATCAACCTGTTATCTGAGAACATCAGATATACTGTGTTAGTCCTCTGGTTACACTTCAATTCAATTCAATTCAATTGAGCTCTACTTTTTTTTTTTTTGCAGAGGCAGTTGAGTAAATTTTCTTCCTCGCCGCCTGGGTTTTCTGTTTAGAAAGTACAAGTGGAAGTGATGGAACTGATGGAATAAATTGAAATCTATACACATACTACTGTAGCCTGGAACCATATAGACTCTAGGAGTTCATAGACACTATGAAGTCAAGAAAAAGAAAAAGACTTCCTCTCCTCACTTAGTGCAGTTAATATGTGTGTTAGGTCAGGTCCTTTGAACATGAACCGCAGTGTTTCAATAAAAGCCACAGTCTTGTTGACCACTCCATTGACCAACAATGTGTCCTGCTGTGCCTGTTTGATGGGGTCAAGACCAACTGTGGCTCACACACTGTTCTGCTGGAATTAAACTGGCGCAAGATTGGTCACCACTAGACACAACTGTTTAGCTCAAATTGGCTGCGAGAGGGCAATTCCGGAGCAAATAGGCTATTTCCCCATAGCAACAAACATGAATTGACTGTACACTGAAAAGCCGTCCAACCATTTTGTTTGAGTTTAGCAGGTGATTAAAGGGAAAATCATTTTTTTGAATAACCGCCTATTCCCTGCCATTACGGTCGGCTGCTCCTGACTCACTTGAAAATGTATATATTTAACACTGCTTTAATCCAGTGTTGTAAGTACTTGTCATAGGCAAAACATAGAATGGCTTAAAAACAGTCAGTGCCATAATTTTATTGTGTGCAGTCCTGGATGTAATGAAAGTTGAACACATACATTTTGTTTACCCAATAGTGTAATTTCCACTAATTTCCTCTCAAATCACTATATCTCTAAACACTGTCCTCACTGTCCATTCACAATAATCCACATGAAAGAAACTGTGAGTAGCTCATTTGATCTCTTGTTTTTAATTATTATTGTGCGCTCACAGCAGTAAGATTATGGGAAAACATTACTAACATTTCTTTTTACCGAAGCTGAAATTTAGGCAACCTTACCCTGTATTTGGTGGAGGTTGTTGGGGCCATACACAGCCTGAGAGGAAGAACTGACATGATTCTGGGTTGGAAATAGTACTTCCTCTACATCTTTTTCAGGTAAAATAATTCAGTCTTGATGTAATCTAATATTCTCCTCTATGTCACTGAAAATAAACATCAATCAGCCCGTACAGGATGGTGCTTTGTTTTGTGATTGATTTAGAAGGCATAATAATCAAGGTCATCATAACGATTAATTTGCTAGATTTATTTAAATAACATTCATATTTTCTCCACCACATCTGGAGCCAAATCTACGTCCTTTTGTTTATCCACATTAAGATTTATGTAACTGTATTAAATATAATTGTACTTTATGCATTAGATGGTAAAAGTACACACATTTTCAGCTTCTTGTAAGGCTGTTACTTCTATATAATTCAAATATTTACACTCAGTACTGACTCAGTTCTGGTTTTGTAAACAAAATATTGAAAAGTGTGACCAAATTAATTTGAGTTAATTAATAGGCAAACTAAAACTAATTATTGTGGTCAGCTCCTTATGCACTGAAGAGCAAAGAGATTATGTGGGATGAAATAGAAAGCGATATTTGTAATATCAGGAAAAATAAACAGATTGGAGAAGAGAAGGAGGGAAAGGAAGGAAGGGAAGAGATGGTGTTCAAGATGTGGCGGTTCAAAAGATGAAGAAAAATATGAAGAACATGGGAGGGGAATTAGAGGAGAAACAAATTGGCTGATCTTTGTCAGGAACAGCATAATCCATTAAAAATGTCACTGGAGGCAATGTCCCCCCTTAACAGTTGGTTACTTAGGTAGGGTATACTATATATAACTCTGTTGCCCAAAGATGAACAGATGTGCTTCGCAGAACCGGCTGCCATTGACATTTCAAAGGCTGCTTTGGGGGGTCTTTTGCACCTTACCATATGACACTGATGGCAGGAGATGTTGTTTGTTATGGAAACAGAAAGGCTGAGTAACTGTTGAAAAAGGCAAGTGCTCTTTGACACTGCAATGTTGTGGAAGCCATGCAAGCAACATGATGATAGCTAATGGCCATCGATGGGTTGCTGCACGGCGGACAATATGTCAAAATCCACAGTGGGTGGCATTCAAATCATGAAATCCCTGGAGTGGCCTGCTTGTCAGGAGTTGTAACTGTTATGAATGGCTAATGTTGCCTGTTAGCTTGGTGGGTAGGTCTTGCAGAGTAGCAGGAGGTTGGGGTAGTGGAAAGTGTATCTATTGATCACTATGAACCTTGCACAGCGGCATGCTCCTGATGAGGTGCGGCTTCTCTTTTAACACCACACATGACCTGCATAAAGGCCATCCATCACAGCACGTGCTGGCCCATTTCTCCTCCTGTCACCTGCAGGGAAGAATTCTTCGGTGTGTATGTGTCAACGCACGTTTGTATGTGTGCCTATGTCCACCAGTGTCTGTATCTGTGAGTGTGTGTGTAATGAAGGGTGGTTTTCCACCCCAGGTGAGGCCAGAGAGGTTTGGGGTTGACCTAGTTTAGCTGTGGGAGAGAAATATCACCTCCATGGAGAAGAGGTAATTGGCTGCCTCTGACTGTCCTTCTGGCTCATTGTGGACTGTAATAGGTAATTCACATAGGTCCTTTTAAAGACCTCAGTGTGTGTGTGTGTTTGTGTGTGCATGAGTGTGTGTCTACCGTATGTGTGGCAAAATCCAATTGTGTTTATAATACACACACAACATCTGTGCAAGTGTGGTTGTAAATTTTCAGGTAAATACATCCAGCAAACATCCTGCGTGTGGTACCTGGCTGGGCTTGGCTGTAGTTGCTCTGTCTTTCCCGGTGTGAACCGAGGGTGAGGCGTAGCTCATGTGTGTAGTCAGGCAGGGTTTCGCGTGAGGTGTAGGAGCGGTGGTGGGCACGGCCATCTTCGCTTTCGTCAGACGAGCTGGTGTAGGACATCTCCATTTCATGGCGCCCCTTCGACAACGGCTGGTAGGGTTTACTGTCCATCTCCTCCATGGCTTGTAATGCTCCACTTAGTCACTCAGCACAGCCACAGCACAGAGCACAGAGTCTGGAGGTGAGAGAGATGGAAGGGAAGGGGGAAAGGTATAGCGGAGGAGGGAGGAAAGGACAGCAGAGAGGAAGAGGGATGAGCCAGCGGAGGAAAATGAAAGGAAACAGGGGATTGAACAGACAGGGTAGAGAAGAAAAATAGCACAAGAAGTCTGTTATTGAACACAGTGGGACAATATTGCAACATCTGCTCATTCCAATTACAGCACACATTCATAAACAGTATTTGGCTTCTTTCATATTTCACACCAAAGGTTAGTTCCAAATCAATACACTCAGAAGGGACTGCGATGGTGGACATTATGTCCGGATGCGTTTGAAGAGAAATTGGCCAAAATCAAGCACAGCTCTCTGTTCTGTCACTTGTGGTTTCTTTTTTCTCTAGCTACTGTAAGCTTTATCTCTCTTTTACAGACAACCATTGACAAGTTGTGGATAAATCAACAAATTTGTAGCTGAACCCAACGTCTGTCACTCACATTAAACACTGACTCACCAGATTCTAAAGTAATGATGAAACACTATTAGACACCAGTCTCTAGTGTCATTGCCCTTCCAAATGGAGCAATGATAAATCAGCTCTTTCAGCTCTATTCAGCTCAGATTCTCTTGTTCTTCTCTCAACCACATCAAAATCTACTTCTGATAACGTCCGGCACAATATGCTTATACCGCCATAACTAATGATTGATTGGGACAACGATTAGAGAACAGAAGAAGTGATTAGAAAATACTTCATTCATATTAGCTCTCTTTCACCGTGCCCTGCCTGAGGCCTTTCCAGCCTATTTCCTGCAGATATAAAGCTTCTAAATGGAGCTTGAGAGGGTCATTGCTCATAGAGACAAAGTGCTATGGTATTGACCTCTTCAGGGAGTCCTGTAGTCCATATATCAAAGCCATTAGAGCGTGCCTGCTCAATACCTCAGAGATCTGCAGCACAGGGTGATCACCACTAGTCTGATACAAGTTTACAGCTGACCTTTCTACCACTGCAGTAATGCTTTTATTCCACCTGAAAGACTCCTTCCTCTGGCCTCGCACTCACCCTCTTCATTCCCCACATGCATGTACATGCACGGACCAGTTTGCGTGCACGCACACACAAACCACCCACTGACCCCTGACAGCAAACAGTCAAAAAATGGGCCAAGCCGCTCGCACATTCATCCCACACACACCCTTACCCCCTGCGGACATTATCATAGCGCAGATGATCTGTAAAACCTCCACACTTTCTTCTTCCATCCACCTCTTTCGTTTTCTCTTTAATAATAACACAAAGCACAACAATGCCTTTAAAATACATAACCACATTTTGCATCCAATTATCTTAGCACCACTGTAGCATACTCTAAGCCTCTATAACTCACACACATACACACACTTGTGGTTCCCTGCAATCACGATGCCTTTCATTTTGATTGGCAGGAGTTATTGCTGGGAATCAAAGCCCGCTATTATCTCAGCTGCCCTGTCAGAATGGGATTGACTGGTGTCACCTTCTCTCTGGTACGGCGAGGAGTGAGTATACATTACCCTGTGAGCTCTGAGCTTGCTGCAGGCGCTGACTGCTGTCTGTCTCTACAGAGGCTCTCTGTCCCGTTTTATGTCTGTCACACGCTTACACGCAAGAATGAAAGCATGCATGCAGTTCCCTCATCGTGTGTGCACATACACAGACCGTCTGGTGAACACTTTACTGAGTACATGTAGTCCTGCTTGTATATTGACATGTGCAATGTGAAATACTGTCTGGTTTCCTTTCAAAGACACCCCTCTCCTGGTTAATCCATTCCCCTCTTTCCCTCCTCTTTCACCATCCCTCTGTCTTGTACCAGTCCACTTCTGCTCTCCCTCCTTCTTCCCTCTCATCTTTGCTTTTCTTCCCTTACCTTACATGCTTTCCACCCTCCATCTCGTCCTCTGAGGCCCCTGCATTTAGAGAAGTAAGCCTGCTGGCGGGGGTTATTCTCGCTAATTCTAGCCCACAGTGGGGTGCCCATTAGGGGGTTTGATTCTTGGTTTTGATGTCAAAACCTGGAGGTTGTTTCCTAGAGCCAAGCTCACTTCAAACAAGACACACAAGCATTCTGTAGGACTAGTCAGCATGTGCCACCTGAGTGCAACACCAGCCAAGATTTGCAGTTGAGGAATATCCACCTTGGGGCACAGTGGGCACAAAAACCTTACTATGGCTTACTATATTCATTCATTCAAAACACACAAGGATGACCCTGGAAAGGTCTTAGGATGTGGGAGTAATTAGCATCGTGCTAGAGTTAATTTTTAAGAGTTGCATCTTCAAAACCTTTGCTACAAATTTTGGATCATCTCTCTCATAATTTTTTTATATACATGTAGAGCAGGGGACCACATGAAACACTGAGGGATCCCTTAGTGAAGCGAACTAAGTGCTTAAATGACTGCATCTCTACTGCCAAGGACTAACAACTAATCTTTATCATCTCCATGCGAGACCTAAGTATGTAAAATTCATAGACGTGAATGATTTATGCATGTCCTACCTACTGTATTACCCACAGTATAGCACTGTATGTGTTCTCAATGGGAAACTTATTTACTGATAGACTACTGTAACAAAAAACAGTAAAATTAAAAAAAGCTGTAAAGACGCAGTGGAAAATTTGAGAAGCATCTCATGTGAGTTTGTTTGCGTTACAAATGGATTAATAGTGAGTACCTGCATGCAGTGACAATGTATGTATATATTATTGTGTGATTTTATTTCTAATTTAATTCTAATCTATAATTCATCAGTGTGTAATGAACTCTTCACCGCTCGGTTTAAAATTAATACAAAGTGACAACACTGAGTGAAACATGCATCGCATTACGTTGTTACCCTCCTCCTCCCCTGCTAACCCTTTTCTTTCAGTCTCTTATCACTTGTTCTTTTGCACAAACACACGGGAGTGATAATCCATGGCTACAGCATTGCAATAATATCTAATGGGACTCCTCACCCACTTGATCCCCTACTATCCATCCATTTGCTCTAACAGTGCAACCATAGACCAGTGGGCTGTTTTTGCAAATCTACTTAGAGAAGTGATAAATGCTCACATACACAGTTGCTTTTAAACAGGATTTACGCTCCGAGTCATCTCCAGAGGGGTGGGGTCCCTAAGATGTCCGACAAAAACAACAATAACATAAACAGCACGGCATAGATCGCCATGTGTAAAGGCAAGGACCATGAGGACAAGTCAAAACCGATTTACACTTTCCAGTCTCAAACGAATGCGCTGAAATCATGGTGAACGGGAAGAGAGAGCATGCAAAATGGGAAAAAGAGAAAGGCAGAGAGAGGATTGGGGCCAGGCAGCAGCAGAGAAATTGAGTTTCACATTGGTAAATAAACAAGGAGGATGGGGATAGCAGTGTCGTCCAACAATATTAGCTCCTCAGATTATTGATACAGTATAGTTCCAGGATTTCAAAGACATTTCTACCATGCAGAGAAGGTCTTATTTTCATAACAGCCTGGAGACCCCCAGTGAGTAGGGAGCTACTATCTTTGTTAGCTCGCCTTTACACGTTTCCAAGATGGTTGTTTGCACAGAGGCGAGCTAATCCCACTCACTAAACAGGCCTCGCAAGCCAAAGGAATGACGATGAGGAACCTTGAGAAATATATACATGCCTTAGCATAAAATGTTAACTCGTTGACGCAGATGCTCCGAAGTGAAGTCATGACAATCCCGCTGTTGTTTGCAGGTTTTCATTTTGTCTACTATTATGATGGCTTAATCATCAGAAGGAATCGAGGCGCAGTCTGTTGCTGCAAATGCAAATCCAGGCTACAGGTCCTACGGGAGTAAACAGTGAGCTGTCAGAGAGGGATGCCTCTCCTGGAGTGAGGGTTTGTGTGTATGTGTATGAAAATATGGGGTAGGTAGGACTTAAAAAAATCAGTTCTATTCGTTAGCAACACCATGGCTCCTCAGGCATATGACAGGGACACCTCAGATGAGAGGCCCTGAAGGACCCACAGGACCCCGTTATACCTAAACCACCGGAAACACAACAAAACAACACACCGCCCACTGGGATCCCTCAGCGCCTGCCGAGAGGAGGGAGGGGAGGATGAATGGAGAACGAGGATAAAGAGAGTGATGGATAGATAATGAGAGATGGAGAGATTTCACAGTGAAAATGGTAGGAATTGAGGGATAGAGAGATTGCCAAGTGAGACATGGAGTGATAGAGGGTTTTAATTAGTGGATAAGGGCTAGCTATCTGTGGGCGGTGGTAGCACTCTCGTCACGTAGTTGTGCTTTCATAGCTGACCAAGCCTGAAATCTCTTGCTGCTAATGCCGAATTTACCAGCAGAACACATACTGTAGTGTATACCAAGACACACACACACACACACACGCACACACACGCACACACACACATAAGCCAGCATACATACAGCATCCCTGAAAAGATTCAAAGATGAAACGCATACTGACAATCAGCCACAGATGGACACACACTCAGTGGCCCTGCACCCACACACACTTAAAGCATTTCACACTAACCGACAAACAACACACTTGAACACCCACACACCATGGAGAATCAACACAGTCTTTACTGGCCTTTTTAGCAAAGGCCTCCCTTGCACATTGTTTCTCTGTGCAGTTGCGGTGTCTTTACCATTCAGCCATTCAGTGCACTGCCTACCTTCATTATTCCTCACACAGTAGCACCCAAGGTTAATGATTGTATGCACAAATCAAGTCATATAGGTGATACAATAGCCCAGTGAGTCTGAGTGTGTGCCCACTGGTGTCGGAATGAGAGCATGACCAAAAAGCAGAAGAAAAACAGTGTGTACACAGTGCGTGTGTGTCAACTCGCAGAAAAGCAGATTGTTTTTTGAGAGGAGCTGTCAGGCGCCAGGAAACCATCCTGGGCCATTTGACTATTTATAGTGGACATGGGTCAAATCCCATATTGCACAGCATGCTTGAGCAGTGTGGTGAAATCCATAAGGTCTTACACTATTCATGCCCTCTGAATGTGGCCTAGAGTGAAGGAGTTGCTAAGCTTGAACTTTTCAAAGGCTGTTTTTATGTTGACTTGAGTTTAAACTTTTCTTCTTTCTTTGAGATCTTGACCAAAGTATAGCTTTTTTTCTGCTTCTGTCCACACAATCACTTCCTTTTCATGATATCCACTTTTACTCCTTCCCTGTTCTAAAGCCCATTGCTGATTCCCCATAAGGCAGAGGAGCAAACAAAAAAACACAAAAGGTAGAGAATATGCTACGGCCCACATATGCCCCATTTGCGTATTCACATACACAACACCACATTCACTTGCAGGGGCTCACAGGCATTTGACCACAAATACACAGACACACACGAAGCAAGAGACACCACCCAAAACCACTTAATCAATATTCCTGACAAGGCAAAGCCTTATTCAACACATTTGATATTCCTCCTCTCTCGCAAGATAAATTCATGTCACTGTCCTCCTAGCAGGACTAAAAGGCTGTTCACACTAACTCGCTTTGCAAATAAAGCTTTACATCAAGACTGACAACCTCCTAAGCTCTCTGCATCAGCCACTGCTTGGTAAAAAGCCTCTTTCAATAATGCATTTGACCGCTAAAAACCTCCAACACCAAAAGCAAAGCAAAGTGGCAGCATTACAGATGCAGAATTAATTGATAAATCAATGGCATTGATTCCAGAAATTGGATTTGGTGATTAGCAATTTAGACAGTATTTCCTGCGCTCTCCTTTATGAAGCTGTTGATTACAGAAAAATGAGTGAGTAAAGAGCATTAGCCCTGCAGAGGAGTAGCTGAAAAGATCTACTAGTAGCTGTTGAGCAGCATTGCAGATTGATTTCTGAATGCTAAGTGGGCTAATCTTCCATCTACACTGTTACAATGTGACGTTTGTCATCTGGAAATACCCAGGAGAATGTGAGAGAGGAAGAGGATTTTTGGGATGTTCCTACTGCGAAAATCATGAGCACTCCCTTCGGCTCCTCCTGCTCCTCAGATCTGTTCTGAGCCTTCACCTCCTCTCTGATTCTCCTGGCCTTTTGCAGTCTAAGGACACAGACAGCATTCAGCAGGCTTGCACAAAAAAATGCTTTTCAACAAAGAGAGGAGCAGCTCCACAAAGGCCACAAGACTCAGTCGGGAACAAATTGTGGTCCTGGTGACGCTCTTTTGTAAGCTGATGAGACAGAGATGTGTAGAGGCTGAATACATTCCTGTTCAGTGTACAGAAGTATATAAATGCACCTCAAGGTTATGGCATACCGTTTGGTTAACCATGTTCTCAGAAAAATATAGAGAATTTAAACATTCCCCAAGTTGTATGGTTGTTAGAAATCAAAGTGATGTTTTCAGCCCTGAAGGTTTTGCCTCCTGCATGTGTGAGATGCATATCAGTGAAAAGAGAAGTCGCCGTTTTCTAGATAAACAAATCATTTAAGCTTGAAATCAATAGCACATACTGTAAAATGTATTTGCAGTTAGGAAATGGCAGGGAGTCAGTTTAAGCACTTTTCTCTTGAATATCATATACCGTGCTTTGTTTTTTCATTTATCCTGTATCTTATTTTCCATTGCAGCCTTTTCTTTCTTAAAATTTGCTCAGCAAAACTGCATTGGGCATGTTTCTTAGCAATTTGCATTTCTCATTTTGTTGCTTGTCAGATGAATCATTGTATCGTCTGAGCACATTAAAGAGAACAAAATATGAATTTTCGAACAATTCCTTTTCTAGGCACATCGGGTCGGGATGACATGCAGTGCATGCTGTAAAATATGGGATTTCAGGATTGTTACATCTGGAGACAACATGTATTAGGTCTGCTTTACTTGAAAAATGGCTGCACACTGCTGCCATGGTTTTCTTGGAGTAGATTTGGGGTGTTTCTTTGCTAGAATCACTTTTCTTTGTGCAGTTTGGCTTGGCGTTTTGGCTGGCAGTCAGCGGAGAATATGTGTCTCTACAGTTAGAAGTCAATTTGGGCAATGATACACGTACTTGAAATACGTCCCAGAGTTCATGGTGGATCAAGACTCATTCTGAAATTAAACCTTAACATCAAAACAACTCCCCTGCAACATGCTGAAAAAATATTGAACTCGCTTGTACTGTACTGTACTGTATTGTACTGTATACATGGCTTCCAGCAGAGATGCATCAAGCACCGTTTTGGAGCTATTCATCTTTTCAATGAGTTAATAATTCATGATCATCTAGAAAGTAGAGCTATGAATATTACTGATGATACACATGAGGCTATTTACCAGTCAGCAGGAAACAGATGAACTCGTTTAGAGAAGAGATGTACAGTATACCATCAATGTGTTTTATGTTGTTAAATAAATCACTACATAGGTATGCAACAAAGCTGCAGATGCAACTTATTCATGTTGAGGTATTAATCATGGTCCAAATGTAGGTGTATAGTGTGTTGTTGATGTTTCATTGTAGGCTAATATGTAGCAGGGGTGTGGTTGAGTCGCTTCCAGATCAAATACCTTATTACAGTAGCTACAAAAGAAACTGTGGGATTCTTGATGCTGATGATGTGCAAAGTTTTTCTGAATATTTGATAGATCTGATTTTAAAAGAATCCTTCCCTAATAGTTTTGCTGTATTGATTTGGCTGTAGGTGAAATGCTGCTGTACATCTTGTCAGTAAAACCTCGCCACTGTCGACTCCCTTTTGTCCTCTGTGTCAACAAAAGCAGGATAAAATCAACGCAAATATAATGGATTTTAACTTAATTATTTTGACACCAAAGCCAAGACGTGGTCTTTGAAGTGAAGGACAATTTATGTGGTAATAAATTGGGGAAGAAACAAAAATTGATTT
Source organism: Morone saxatilis (assembly GCF_004916995.1). NCBI lineage: Eukaryota > Metazoa > Chordata > Actinopteri > Moronidae > Morone > Morone saxatilis. The sequence goes on along the minus strand of NW_023339785.1, from coordinate 20,481,651 downwards.
TTCTTCTTCTTAAGTTGTCCACTGACTTGATTAATAAAAATTTCACGGTGAGAAATGTGTCCCTGTAGGTGTGCATCAGCTTTCCGTGTGTGTCTAAGTGAGACAGTGTGCCAAGAGTGCGTGTGTCCGTGTCCGTGTCCGTGTGTGTGTATGTGTGTGTGCATTTGTGCCTGCTTAGATATTAGTATACACAGTACCTTTTGTGGAAAGGGTGTGGACAACAAAATAAAAAGAACCTATGTGAGTATAGAATATTTGCAGAGGACGTGAACAAAATAAAAAAAACAACTTATATATATATAATAGATATAGATATAAAACTGAATATCTTTGGGTTTTGGACAGTAAGTAAAAAAACAAGACATTAGAAGACATCACATTGGGACCTAAGGGACATTTTTCACAACTTGCTGACATTTTACACAAAAAATGAACTGATTGAGAAAATATTTGGTAGATAAATCCATAATGAAAAGTTGCAGCCCAATACAACAACACACATTAAGTCCTCAAAATGTACCATACATTTAAATCAACAAAATTTCTACCACTCTTCTGTTTTAGCCCTCTAGCTAGGTGTGTGCCATCAGCACTGCTCTTCACACACACACAGAAAATACACACACATTCCTCTTGACAAATTAATCTCAGATTTTAAAGAGAAGTAGAGTGGGCTTGACCAGTAACTCTCTCGTGGCTCTGATCCTTCTGTCTTCTGACTAGAATTTGAAAGAAGGGGTGGGTGAGTTTAAAGGTAGAGGAGAGCGAAGGGAGGCTGTGACTGCTGCATTTTCACAATACAAATCTCACATAACACCCTGCTTCTTATTTATCTGTATATAGTTCCTGACTCTTGCCCATAGCTCAATGGAAGAAGACAAGAGAGAATAGATAGAGATGCCAGTTGAGACATAGCCAAATACTTTGAAGAAGAACGCCTCAGGCATATACTGTATGTGTGTGTGTG
>NW_023339785.1:20426223-20480669 GCF_004916995.1 Morone saxatilis | reverse complement strand
GTGTGTGTGTGTGTGTGTTTGCGGCATTGGTGACTGAAGGTGATTTTTGGTTTTGATACTATTTCTGTCCCTGTCTCTGTTGCTGTTGGTCCCGCTTTTGGATTCAACACTAAAATAAACATTATTGTATTTGGATGATTTTGATTTTATCAGAAGGGGAAAAAACAAAACAAAGGAGACTTTGCTGCTGATGTTTTATCCATTCAGTACTACACGGGAAAAAGGGTACTGAAAGTAAGGGAGAGCCAAGAGGACACGTCTTGTTTTTAATAAATAAAGTCTTTTACAAAGATTTATACCTTATAAAATCAGTATCTTACTTTGAAAAAAAGTCTATGTATCACAAAACACTTGTAAAAATAAAGAAAAATAAAAGGCTACGCTGTCTGAAAAAGAGTTGCACTGCTCTTTATTGAATTTGCTGTCAATCAATTTGTAAGAATAATGACCGTAAGTTGGACCAGAGCTTTTATTCACTGCTTTTTATCAGTAAAAATGTTATATTGCCAAGAAGGCTTTGAGTGCATTAATTTTAAACACAACTGTAAACACTGGGCCCATACTGCCATATGAGCTTTTTATAGGGTAATTTGGTCATATTATATTGTTTTTGTATTTCACTTTTTTTTAAATCACAGCGCTGGCAATTTCCTTACTGCAGAGGCCGACCACAGACGAGTGAATAGAGGAAACCCTAATTAGCACTGCTGGATTTGTTAAACAATTCCTCTTGAGGATGGAGCAGTATTGCAGCAAGAAGGTAAATATTTGAAGTTGTACAATGGTTACATCTCTAAGTGTCTGTGTGTGTAGATTTGTGCGTGCAAGTCTAGTGGTCCAGCACTCTGATTACCCAGGCACGGGTTCTTTTACTTTGAAATTATCAGCAGGGTGGTGAACACTCTGACACATTTTATGCTTTTCCAGCAATTACATTCTTACCATATGATGGACATGCAGAGAGAGAGAGAGGGAGAGAGGCAAGGATAAAAACTCCCACTGGGCCTCATATTGCCTGCAAGCTTAAACTCTGACTGCAGCACTAAATGTTGTACTCAATATTATAAACAACCTCTGATGCATTTCACATTGTCCTCTCACTAATTCATGACCCCAATTTTATTAAGGAAATTTAGTTTTGCAGAAAACTTGCAGGGCAAAAGGGAAGTGTGTGAGCGATTCCATGGGAGAGAGGAGCATTACAGTGCCAGGGGCTACTGCATTCCTGGAATGAAAATTCATAAATAATGCAGGGCTGGATAACAAAAAGAACTCCCCCGCTGTCTCGCACAGCACTGCGCTATCCAAAGGCCATGCAATATCACTCAAATCTCAGAAAAACACAAATTATTAGACACAAGCGAAGATTTTTTGTTAGTGGTTTCTTGACTCAGGACAATGGGATGTGCTGATGGCAAAACGGCAGTATCCTAACACAATTGGCATTCTGGGCCTAAATTGTCAGGAAGTTGCACTGAAATAATGATGGGACTCAGCTTGTTTTTGGATTGCTAAACCTCCACATGCACCACTTAGTTAACAACAGCAAGTCCAAAAATGAAAAAGTGAGCGTGCAACAGCTGAAAGCGATCATTAGTATAGCTGCGGCCACTGACCACTAACTGCTGCTGAGGGAAAACCAGAGAGTATGTTGAAATGTAAAACTGAATATCTGACTTGACTTGATTAGTCATGTGGTTGGTTGGTATGTTGGTTGGTTGGCGGACTGACAGAAATGCCAATGCCTCATCAGTGTGCATAACATATAATTGGTGGAGTGACATTTCAATTCAAAGGCTTGGCCTCTCATTGTGAAGGCGTTGCCATAATGGGTGTGCCATTTAAAATATACACTTAATCACTGCTCATCACTACCTCCATTGCAGCAGCCTTTGGGGCCTAAAAACCCTCCACATGTGGACAACAAGCTTACACACACACTTCACCAGACAATAGTATGAGCAGCCCCCAACTATGACACACACCTCATCAACACTACAGTACAGTGGGACGAATGAATGTAGGATAACAATCATCAAACACCCCAGCTCCTATACATCATCCTCTTCTTCAGTGTTCATGTGACTGTAAGTGTGACTGTAAGTGCGTTTGTGTGAAAAAGACAAAGAATGAGTGTATGTGTGTGTGTGTGTGTATTATCTAAGCTCCATACACAGATGCTCTCTATTAATCATGAAGAGCAAAGAGAGACTGCCTCATTTTTATCATCACTATCAATAACGTGCGAGCTGTGGAAGAATTAAGCACGGTGAGCAGCGTCAGGTAGGGCAGTGACACACAATGCAACACTGACAGAATCTATAAGCTTGTAATTTTTTTGTTTTGTTTTGTTTTTGTTTTGGATCTTATAATATTACGGTAGAATACAATTCAAACATCAGTACAGTTCTCTGAAAGATGTGCACAGTGGCTGGAGCAGTATAGTGCATTAGATTAATGTATTACACTTATTGGCAAATTGTAGTTTCTGATTACAATGCATTTGCTTTTTCACATATATATATATACACTTATACCTATATATATTTTGATAATTTCCATTTCATAGTTGAGTAAAGCAAGATTAACAAGCCATGCATGAAAGGTATGGGATGCTTTCTGAGTTTCTCTTCAATGGAAGAATATATTTAGACAATTACTCAGAAATATTATTCATATTGATATTATTTATTTATTTGTTTCACTTATTTAATTATTTATTTATTGGAAATATGCCTTCAGTGCTTTGCTCCAAGCAATTATTTATAATCTACTGTGAAGGAGAGGAGTAAGGAGGTCTAATTTAAATCTATCGTAGCATATCCATCCTGGAGCAATTTTCCCTGCCTTCACAATAATTATGATTTATCAAAATGCATTTGCTGATGTTAATTATTCACCCTCACACGTTTAAAACACAGCCAATGTGAAAAATAAATACCATGCGGTTCAATAATTTAGGCAAGGGATGGCTTCACAGGCTGCAGCATCATGCAGAAGGCAAGAAGTTCATGTATGAGGTGTAAAAAATATGTGCATTTATCAACGGAATAAAGCAGGTCACAGTCTTGAAATATGTCCGGACGTGCCTGTTGGACCTGTAGTGGTGGTGGTGTCTGGCCCGGGCCCGGTAGGTTGCGTTGATGTTGGAAGACAGAAGGCGCGCGTCAGAGAGATCTATACCCCCTGGATCTCCGGTGGCCCCGTTGGCATCATTAGGCTACCTTTACTGCTGATGGAGATGGAGTGGACGAGCCCGAACTGGAGCAAAACAACTCAAGGCTGCAAGCGTTGCTGAACCAAAACGAATACGACACTTGGCACACATGAAGCAGACAGTCTGCAGCCGTGTACCTGGACTGTCATCATTTAGACTAGACTGTCAAACATACGGGTTTGTATAGGCTACACAAAGTCTGCATCCCTACACTTCAAAGGAGGCGCACTGATTTTCATAAAACCGCACCATACATACACACACACACACACACTCACTCACTCTCTATGTCTCATGTCTGCCTCTCTCTTGCTTTCGCGCACACACATGCATACACACACACACACACACACACACACACGGGCCATAGCACCGCACAGCACATCTGAACAGCTGATAATAACCATTTCCTGTGAACTCACGTTGTCTCAGCACCCAAGCCTCGTTTAGCCAAGCAACATAGTAGCCGATCTCACCCAATGAGCCCACTTAAAGGCCAGAACAGAACGTGCCGCTTACCTTTCCGACGTAAAGCCATTCCTTTAGTCCGATTCCATGCTATAAGAAGCCTGCAAAATGCTGAAGACGGTGCAATCCCCCCTGGTAGAAATGAGACTTGAGACGCGGTACTCTTGCTTAAAAAAATGTGGATTGAGACACCTCTCTTTCTCTCTCTGTGCCTGATGGTCTGGTTTCGAGGCGGCGGTGCTGATGCTGATGATGCTCGCTCTCAAATGCCGGTAGAGGACGACGAAACGATTTGCGCGGAGAGGAAGGGATCTCCTTGCAGGGGCTGTACGCGAGCCAGCTCCGCCGTGCCGTGTGACAGGGAGCCCGGCGCGGTGCGTTTAGCCGCAGTTGAACCCGAGGAGGCTGACGGGTGATGCTGTTGCTGGTGAGGCTCGGTGCCGCTATAACAGCATCCCTGGATCATACCACCGCACCGAGGAGAAGGGGGTGTGGCACAGACTGGCCACAGACTCAAACGCGCACAGGCTCTCTCCCTTTAGGAGGTCGTCTGGATCACTAGTTAGACTCATTCAGGTGATGCCATATGGCTGCACTGTTGTCCTGTGCTGGAATGCTGACTCATTAATATAGCCTCAATGGTGAAAGTTGGGTATTTTCTGCCAGTGCTGCTGCCTTTCAGCGGCATATTTGCAAATATTTAAAACAGTTCAGCAGCAACAGGCCTTCTGAAGTGCAATTTCATCACATATTATAAAAGTAAGGAGCCATTACAGAAGTAAATAGAGGCTAAAGAGTAAAACAAAAACAGTATTTACAGTGTACATACAAATAGACAATGGAACACTAATTTATTGCTGCAGTGGGCCTGGAGATCATCTCATAATGTCTATTTTCTTTTGCTAAATTAGCCACCTGATGATTCTGACCTGTGCTCTATATGCGTGCTGCATTGGTTTTGGTTTTTACAGCCAGTCTGGTACAAACAACTTGTGAATGACAGGGGTTCTAATGATGCAGTTTATTATTTCCCTAAAGCATAGTACGCGCGGGGCTACAAACAACCATTTTGACAGCTGCTTCAGTCTATCTGCCTTTCTGCCTGTCTCGCTGTATCCCCAACACAACACAACAGTATGCATCTTTTATCAACAATAGGTTTTGGCACTTTCCATCAGTTTCATCACTAGTTCTCTCTAAATGGAGGCTGCAAGTCCAGCAATTTGAGGCTGAGAATGAAATGATCCTAGGGAGCACAGGGAGAGAAAAGACCTATAGCTCCAAGTCTGTTTGATAAAATTGTGCTTCTCTGGCGTAGAGATTACCAGCGTGTTTGTCATGTGGATGTGGGTTGTCAATATGTGGCTGCCAGACTGCTTCTTGGAACAATGACTGCAGAAGATTGTAATGGATTTTGATCAGGAGTCCGAAGACCTCCAGAGCATAGCCCCACGTTGGAGGGCTGTGTGTTTCTGAGACTCCATGTTTGCCTGCAGAGTCCTAATGGCAGGCACATTTCACCTCCAGCAGCTGGGTAAACGCTCTTTTAAAAGAGCAGTTCCTCTTCGGCCTGACACATCTCTCACTGAGACATCTCCTTGACAACCAGCTCAATGCAGAGATTTGAAATGTCACAGTTTTTACTGTGATTCTTTTTTATCATTATGGTCTATAGAGGAGAGATAATAGATGTGGAGAGGGAAAAAGGATTGGCCTTGCTGAAAGACAGTCATAGCTCTCTCAATCTAGAAAACATTTTATATCATGAGAGTATTGTTTTGATACTGTATTCTAGAGTTATACATCTAATATTGAGCTTTCATGGTAGGTAAAGTTTGCAGAGTAGACCCACACAACATTTTATTGGATAATCAGCTTCATTAGAGCCACAGATGCTCTATAGAGCTGGTTAGAGTGCATTTGAGACATAATGTCAGGTGCATTATGTATGATGTCATGAGATTATAATGTAACTTGCATTAAAATGATATAACCTAATTAAACACTTTCTCATTTAGCAACAAAAAAATGTCAGTCGAAACAAATAGGAGACCATAAGACCATGTTTGCTGATCCAATTATTCTTGCCCTATTTGGACGACATGGAAGCACAGCTGAGCGTATAGGGAGGAATGGGGAGCACAGAGGTGGATTTAGAGCTGGTACTCCATAAAAGTGATGTGAGAGTGAAAAGAAACCTACTGTTGATGTTGTGAATGCTAAAATGGAGTCTGGTGAGAATAACTTTGATGGGAAGCTGTCCTGATATCCCTTCTTTCTCCCTGATTATAAGCAAATCACACCTATTCCGTGTGACACATCTGTTAACAGCTGAATGGCTGGGATTTATTACACTTTTAACAGTGTCATGAGACAAGAGATAGATTCCTAATGCATCTGCGCCTTAATGCCACTTCAAGCCTTAGCAGTAATATTGGATTTTAAGTATCCCTGCACTACTTCACTTCACAGCTGGAGGCAGTTTGAGCATTATTTAGTCTTGTACATGCAAACTGCAAAACCAACACAGTTTTTCTCCTCGGAACTCTGTGTTCCTCGTAGGCTGTGATCGATTGGCCAGTGATCAATCCTTCCACCATAGAACAAAAGGTGAATGTTGCATGCTGTAACTAGAAACTAACAATTATCCTCTCATTTATTTTGCTGCACTGATCTTTGCTGATTTTCTTGCTATCTTCCTCTTTATTTCCTCTTCTGTCCATCGCCTCCTCCTACTCATACTTTCTTCCAAAAGACTCCTTCTATCTTTTCCCATTTTTTCTACTTCATTTCTTTTCTCCCCTCTCCTCTCTCAAACTCCCTGCCTGCAGTAGCTCCATCCCTCTCCAGGGTGACATTGCTGAAGGGGTTTCTCTTATTCTGTAATGAGGGATCTTGGATCAATGCTGTCAACAATGCTCACCAGCTACACCAGCGTTACAGTATTATTCTGCCTTTGCAGTGGATGCCTGATCTCCAGGGGTGTTAAGAGTTAACTAGGGTATTCTTCCACCGGAAGGGTGTTAGGGGTATGCTCCATCACTCTCTCCCTCTGTTCTCCACCAGCGCTTTGGCTCCACCCAGTCAGCCATACAGCTTGAGTGTCTCACAGGAGCCAGAGCCGGCCATTTATTGAAATCTTTTTTTAAATGACAAAGATATGACCTTTCCGATGCATGCACTCCGCAACCATAAATTCTCACAGATTTCATTTTACATTTCCTCCAAGCATTCAAAACCAAATTACACCTCCACGGCCTTCAGCCTACAGGCAAGGATCCAGTATTTTCATCTTCAATTATTACTTTTTTACTTTCAAATGGTACTTTAACACTTTTCGAGGCAGATAAGTGTTTTGGAAGTTCTAAAAAGGGTGGAATAATCTGTCCCAAAAAACACACACGTTTTGACAGCAGTTTCAAAGGCTGTCCTTTTCTAAGCCTGTCATCAATTTCTCATTTGAAAAAAGAAAGGGAGGAAAAGAAGCAGGCATTGAGAGGTATCTATTGATTAATCACTAACAGTATGAGCCCTGATGTGCGAGCGATGTGAACCAGTTTCACTGTGTTGACAGATGAAACAACTATATAACCTCACCTCTGTCACACATTCTCCTTCAAGACTTTCTCTCATAATTAGTCATATCCCTGAAAGGGCATGACATTAATAAATTCAACATTAAATCCACATGTATAAACTGAGGGGGATTTGAAAGAAAGCAATATTTTTAACCAGCCGTGCTGTGACATTCAATAGCTAGTGAAGAGCGGGTGGAGATTGCACTACAGAGGACACAGAACGATACAGGGGGAGGACATCACTGCACCAAAGACAGGCACCAGCAAGCATGTGATACAGGAATTATTGATTTATAAGGCATATCTTTATCCTTACAGTATGCATGAAAGTGAAGAGAACATCAAGAGAGAGCATCACTCGATCACCTTGAACAATGGAATCAAGTCTTTGTTCTGAGCTTAAACAAAGCACCAACACACACTCATGGGACAGGCTCTTTGGTCCCAAAAACCAGGGCTAAAAAAATGCTTTCTACTTTGGACCCCTAAAATCTACGGATTGTTCCCATAAGGATCAAAGTGTATGTGTATGTTTCAGGGGCTTTTGTATTTAAGTGTGTGTAGTGTTGAGTGCTTTCCTCAGTCTGTGCAAAAAGCCCTCAGATATGGAATGCCACCCTAAAGCATGGGCACTTCTCCTCTTCTCCTTTTATCACTGTACACTTCTTGCTCTTGCTCCCCTGCTTACCTGTGACAGGAGCGGCTTTCAAACGCACCTCATTGCATTTCAAACGGCAGTGACTCCCACTCCCATTTCTAAGACTCCCACACACCCGTACACGCACGCAGCTGTCAGCTACCCAAATATTGTATATCCCCTGGCCTTCTCTCCCACCCCTTCCTGAACTAACTCCTCCACAACCTCGAGTTGTTGAGAAAATAATATTTTATGCATGCCACAGCAGCCCACACACAGATACAGCTTATGAAAGACATAGAGAGCCTACTTTCCTGCCAACATTTGTGCGTGTGTCGTGCATGTCTCTCTCTGTGTTCACGCATATTTGTGTGCAGCTTGTTTTTATATGCTAAATTAAGATAGACTTAAATAATGTTCTTGTATATTTAATGCAAGAACGCATAGCACATAGCTTGTTTTGCAGTGTCTTAAGGATCAATATACGTTATGTAAATACTCTCTCTATAAAACTTAGGGGTGCAAAAGGCCATAGGAGTCTAGTTTTGGCATAGGCATCCCATTCTCGAGAGAATTAATCACGGCAACAGAATCGAATGGAGCCTGCCTACATACCTAAGCATTTGTCAGAGCAGGAGAGGACACAGTACAATGAATTTGCATCTGTTTGAAGTTGTATTATTAATTCATGGCAATGAGACTTTGTATAAGGGAGACTGGAAAAAATTTGAAAGGGGGAAAAGAAGTCCCACTAAGCACAGGGAATGTTTGATCTTGTTATGTCTTCTTGTTCTTGTTCAGCTTGTGGAAACTATAGTGTTGTCCGAGTATCTTTCATGTTTAGGTGCCCCATATTGACTGAGCCCTTTGGGAACAACAGGCTGGTATAAGCGTGGGCCTATCTTATTTAATCAGCATGCGTTGAGCTAAATGACGAGCTATTATCACCGGCCACCCATCGACTGCTGCTCTGCTTCTCAAACAGCCAAAGCAAAAGGTCAAACACTGATAATGAGCAGACAGAAAGAGCTATTCCTAATTAGACATGAATGTAAAATTTGAATAGGAAATGAGGCTGGCATACACAGGCAAAATATACATGTCCATCTGGCAATTTAATCCGGCTGTACTCAAAATATACTCTTCTCTTAGTTTTTTGTTTCTCAACAGGTGCTCTTGAGTGTGTGTGTGTGTGTGTGTATCATGTAAGAGAGTGTGTTGTCATATTTAAGCATGCACAGGGTGTACCTGTTGATGTACCTGCATGTGTATAAGGTTGCAATTGCATGTATATCCCACGTGTGTGTTGTGCTGATGTGTATATGCTGGCACAGCTATTTCCCCTCAGAGTAGGGGGGTGACAAATATGCTGGTGGCATATTATCAGCAGCAACACAAACACAGGCTGGCAGTATCCCAGCTGTTAAAAGGGGTCTTTATTTGTGTATGTGTCTGACTCTATGTGTTTGAATCAAGGGAAGAGAAGCAATAAGTGTATTGCCAAGTAGGGAGGGTTTTGCCTTTAGGGAGAAGGGTAATTACATGAGAGCACATTGAAGATAAAAAATATTAATGGTATTACTGGTCAGCAAGGTGCTGTCCTTGGGGTGTCCCACAGACACATATCAAGTATGTTCTGGTAATACTGTTGATTTAAATCTATTTTACAACAAATTATGTAGTTTCTACATGATCTAATAATGCATACTGAGTAAAGCAACCATCTTTCAACCAGGGGTCTTAAGCTCAAGCTCCAGTGACAGCAAGCATTTACCTTGTTTAAGTGTCCTTGAGCATTTTACTTAATCCCCACACGCTCTAGGGGCGCTGTTGTGGTGCTAACCTGTGCTCTCCGAGGAGGCAAGTGGAACATGAATTTATCCTTCAGGAACCAGAGCTTCAGCAGGAACAGCAATACTCTGATAGCTCTGTCCATGGTGCTGAAACCCAACAGAAAAATCCAGACATATGCAGTTCCATATTACACACTAAGTGCAAATGGTTTTTCAGTATGCAGAGCATTCACACTGATAAAGTGCTGGAATTAAGCATACTCAAAGATAACAGTGTGCATACTAAATTCACTTGTATTCGAGTGTGCTGTTGATGGACACCATTATCCCAATGCACTGCCCAAATGAAATAGAGGAGCTGTTTACAGCTGGAAAAAATTAAAACAATTTGTGGATTGTGGTACAGCTCCAAGAGGATCCCAGAGAACATATTTTTTGAACAGGCCCTTCACCAATTTTTACACATGAAGTTCAGTTTACTCATCACGAGGAGTGAAAGTGTGAAAACAGTTAAATAATATTTCTGTGGCTCTGGCTGAATCCACATTTAAAAAAAAAAAAAACATTATAGTGTCATCAGGGTAATCTGGGTTTGGGCTTGAGACTCTATCAAGTTGTATTGTAGGATCTAGCCTTTTTGGAGCTTGACACATTATAGGGGGTAAAAGTAAGGATGTCTAGGTCTTTGCTGTTTCAATTTTTATGGCTTTTTTTTTACAATCTGCCTCACTTTTTGTGAAATTGATGTTTCCTCTTAGTTTAAACCACTAAAGTATATTCATTTCTTGCTTACCACCCTCAAAAATAGAACATATTATGAACATTTTTCAATAGCAAACACTGTATACCATTAGTATTTACTACGAAATTAGGACAAACTAATAAAGTACATGTTGCTCCGCAATTCGAACAGTGGTTCCCTGCTTTGAGTTGACGCTCCATCATTTTTCCATTGTGAGCATTAATGTAGATGACGGAGGTGGTGGGGGTAAAGAATCTAATCTTTCCAAAATGGTTCAGTCTCATGTTATTCAAATGCATTACACATTTGTTTTCAAGCCAATTCATTTAGGGAGCATATTTTAAAACGAAAAATGTTAATATTGAAATATTAAGAGGCCCTATACTCAGAACACATTAAAATATAGATATATTATATGTGACCACTTGATATAGCTGAAATAACACATATAACACACACTAAAGCTAAAAACGAACTGGGAAAAACATTATGATTTAAAAATGTGAATAGAAAGGAACGACCTGCTACGTGACAGGTAAGGTTATCCTCAACCCATTACCTCCTCCAAAAATGTGTCATAGTTGTGAGGTTAAGGTTTACGACTGACAATTTCAGCTAAAGGGGATTTTTTAGTGATATTAGATGAGCCACTAGGCCTGGAAAGACGCTGTATGACTCAAACTGAAATTTGTTCTTGGCCCTTCTTTCCAAGGGATCAAAACTATTTGAGCAGATTAATTATGTATTGATCAAAAAGTTAAAATTCATGTAGTTTTATAAAATCCTAGCTGTGCTTTGGACTCTGGGCCTGAAACCCATAGACATCACCAGACTCTTGATAAGTTCTTTTTGCACCCATTTTGTATTTCAATGTATCACAATAAGAATTCAGCTGTGACTGCCTTTGGCTGGATGGGTTAGAGAACAACAATAGTGTGACTTATCAATACAGCTCTGAATGATCATGTTCTTGCTCCTTTTTTTTTCTCTCTTTCTGTTTAAATGTTCTCCATAGTAATACAATAAAGATTAACATTTGAAACCTAACTTAAAGACCCCAAAAAAACGAGTCATGGAGTTCTTCATGAGCAGATTAGGTAATATTTAAATTAAGAGATGTATGGAATTGTGTTCTTGTTTGTGCTCTTATCTCTGGTTTGAGGTAGGCGGGAAAATGCGATGTCGGGCACTTTTGTTCACCAATCAGAATTTGGTAAGATTTGAATCAGACTGGTGTCTGTTATGGGGTTTTTGATTGTTAAACTCTGAATGAAAAATTATTTTTTCCCCCCCGAAGTTTAATTTTGAGAGATGCTAGGGTAGCCAGTTTGAACATACACAATGCAAGTCGGCAGAGTCAGTTGCCCTATGAAATCTCATGTCACGTAGGGTTTGCTCTCCACGGCAAGAGCCTCACCAAGACCCTGGCCCCTCTTGCCATGACTCATCTTCTCAAAGACGCCCCTCCAGCGCTTTGCAGCCCCGGGGCGGAGTGCCCTAGGCTTCAGAAACAGCTGCGACGTCAGCTAACAGTGGGATGAGAGACTAGTACATGACACACACACACACACACACACACACACACACACACACCCCAAAAGTTACTTCCCATTTTTTATCGTCATGCCAGTCATTGATCCAAGCGCAAAGAAGTATTAAAAATGTATCCCAAGTTGCAGGATTTTCTTCAGGATTTCTTCACCATCTGAAGGTACGTGTGTGCGCATTTGTAGAAATGACCTGATTCACCAAAGTCTCTCATCACAGACTTCTAAAACCTGGAAACAGAGCCAAGAGGAGGTGCAGAAGTTCTAGTTTTCCCACAGACTTCTTGAATTACAATATTGTGAAAAGACGCCAAAAATAAACTTTCTACCACATCTTTAAATCATGAATATTTAGGGCGCTGGGTAGCTCACCTGGTTGAGCATGCGTCCCGTGTACTAAGGCTGAGTCCTTACTGCAGCTGCCCTGGTTCCATTCCAACTTCTCCCCAATTTGCTGTCGCTCGCTATCTATTCGCTAGTCGCTATTCTATCAAATAAAGGCAATAAAAAGTCCCAAAAATAATCTTCATAAATGAAATCATGAATATTTTATAATATAGACGAATACTTAAAGGATAGGTTCACAATTTGTCAAGTCTGTGCCCATGTGAACAGTGAAACGGGTTATGCTTGCTGTAATCATTCGTCCTGTTCGTAATGGCCATTAAAACATCCCTCCTTATAGCTCTTTCATTGTAAGTGATGGGGGACAAGTACTCGCTCCATAGAAAAACTTTATTCAAAAGTTTATCTGAACCTATATGAGGCTTCAGCAGTCTGGGTTAGACAACTCAAACTGATATCTCAAACTGAGTCTTTTAGTACCAAATTCCCTCTTTGCGTTTCCCTGGACATCATTTCCTTGTTGTGCTGCAGCAGAGGGATGGTAACACAAAGAAATTTTTCTTTTTATTATAAAGACTGTACCTTTGGAAAATACTAACTTTATTTGATTAACTCAGGCTGCTGCAGCCTCATATGACTTTAATCCTTAGAATGTATTTTTCCACAGAACAAGGACTGTGTCCACCATCACTTATGTTGGAAGCATATTGAAAAGCAATCTCTAAGTAGTTCTTAAGAACATAAGGAATGATTTCAGCAAGCAAAACCTGTTACAACATTCATGTGGGCACCAGACTATTGTTTGAAGACAGACCTAAAAAAAAATCACCTTTCAAAGATGTTAAAACGGTGATGGACACAACTAAGTTCAAGTTAAGGTAAGTTTAAGTCTTGATTGAAACATTTCTACTGAACATGCTTCTTCAACATGTAGTAGAAGGCTGTTCCCAAGGGCACAATAGGCAAATGCTCTGAAGGCAATTACGTTTTGTTAAGTGAAGGAACAGCCAGGAGACCGGCATCAAGAGAGCAAAGAGGGTGTGCCAGTCATTATGGGATAACTTGCTCAGATAAGTAAGGTTGTGAAGCCCATGCAACCGTAGCACTGGTAACCACTGAGAGCCCAAAATGGGTGTTATATGACCGATTTAAAAATAAACTTTACTCAAGATTCTAGCTGCAGCATTCTGAACATGTTGAAGATTTTCAGTAGCACAACAAGAAAGAACAGAGAAGAGGGGATTACAGTAATCAAGTCTGGGAGAATCAAATGCAAGAATTACAGTTTTGGTATCAAGCAGTGAAAGAATAGGTTGTATTTTAACAATATTACTTAGATTAAACAATTACGTCTTGGTAATAGCCTTGATATGAGACTGGAATATCAGAAGAAACAAAAGATTTTTGATGGTCAAGGTTTCAGAAATAATACAGCCATAATGGTAAAACACACTTATACTTATAAGCCTCTAGTCTGTTTTGTCATTATTGGCTCTTTGTGATTATTATTATTATTATTATTATTATTATTATTTTTTATTTATTTTTTTTTTGTTTGTTTGTTTCCTTCTATCCCTTTTTTGTTTTCCTCTGTGTGTGCTGTAAAGCAATTTGGATCAACTCTGTTGTGTGCTACATAAATAAAGTTGAGCTGAGTCTTCTAAGTTTGAAATCGAGTTCTCAGGTGCTTTGAAAAAATAAACTGTCACATTAAAAATAACAGGAGAGGTATTTTATTTATGGAGCGTTCTGTTCAGTGGTACAAGAAACCCTGCAGCCTCATGCCAAGTTTGATGGGAACAAGAAGTGAAGGGGCAAGTCAGGCCTGCAAGTCTGGGATATTGAGTTGCATCCACATAGTGTGGATGTGTGTGTGTTTGTGTGTGTGCAGATGGTAACGTCAAAACACATAAATTGATAATGTTGTGGACTGGATTTGAATGAATGCGTTAATGTAGGAGCCATCAGGTTGATCTAGAAGGCATAAACGATCGCAGCGGGGTGAGAATGAGTACAGTGCTGTAGATCTGTGATGGGACATCAGTTGGCAAGGTGTGAAACACTTCTCCGTTAACACTTTCACACACAGCCTGTCAGTGTAATGAAGGCCTACAACCCTAGGCCATGATAGACACACACACATACACACATACACACATACTGTAAACTCTCCTGTCACTTTGATTTAACCTTGTTAAATTGTTTCACTGATATTTTTTTGTGTGAAGACGGATTTTCTGCCTGACATGTGATAGGTGAGTTAATTAAGACAGTGACATTATTAAAGCCAAGAGTGACTGCGGCATGTTTTTATTAATTCACCATCTGACCTTTCCATGAGATTCAAGCTAACACCTGATATCTTTACAATTACTGTATCACACCCTGGAAACATTCACAGTAGAAGGAGAAATTCAGCTGTTAAAAATCTCACAGAAAACCTGCATTGAGTTTTCAGTTTTGTTTCTGTGTCCTTTTGTGACTGTGAGCCCCATGGAGTAGTGGAAGTGCTTTTCAAAAGAAGGGAATGAAGGCAATTCAAACTCTGCACACACACGCAGACTTCTTTTTGTGTATAGTGTGTGCGATGTCTGTAATAAAGCAACTGTGCAAGATTTAAAAACAGCATTTTGTTTGAATATTACTTCTCTGAAATGGTTGGGACTTAAAATAGGAGAAATCTGACATTTACATAAATACAAAAAAAAAAGTAATTTCCAAAACCAATTTCCCACATGTACAGCTCAGCTTGAAGAGCTCACAGCCTGTAATATTAGGCCAATGAAATTATTCATTGATTGAAAAAAAAAAGCCACAACGTTACACAATGTAAGGCCTCGAGCAATAAACCTATGAACCAATGAGACCCAAAGGGCAATGATGACAAACAATACTGCTGGGATCTCACTCTCTAGTCAATCCTATGACTTTGCCTTTAGCCAAAAGTCATGAAATTACAGTTTGTTATCAGGTGTAGGAGAGCCAACATTTAGATTGATTATTCCATGAGCAGAAACATTACTATTTTTTATCTAACTCTGTATTTGTTCGAATAAATCCCAAAATTAGTCATCTTTGGCTGCAGGTAAACACTGAAACCTGCTGCGTTTTTAACTTAAAGTGTTTTCGGAATATGAAAGCCTTGAAGCTATGATTTTGGTTTACAAACCCCAGGAGAGATGTTCAGTATTACCGTCTACACAACTTCACTGTGCAAATGAATTAATGAATGGAAGGACACACAAAATGTTGATGCTTCCTTACCGATGTACTGCACAATACATTTAAACAATAGGCCTTTTTTTCTGAGACATGACATGAGATTTGGACATGTCACAATACAAAAATTGCATGTGTGAATAATACAATGAATGATGGCTGAATTCCATTTAGCTGCTTCAGTTTAAGGGTCCTGGTTTTGTTCATGCTGGCTCACTGTCACGCTGTCATGGCTTACTGGGATGCTTGAATAGAACAGAGCAATTGTTAATGTCACTAGTAACTGTACGTTTCCTGCTGTGACGGCTTAAAATGTCTGCTGTGAAAAAGGCCTATTAAATGTCTATACTGTGGTGGGAGAAGTATTGAATCTTTAACTTCGTATAGGTCACTTAAAGCAACATTCTTTATGTCTTTATGCAATGTTTCAACATAGAAATGTGTTGTTCACTCCTAATAAAATCACAGATGTCGTTCCAGTGTGCAGTGGTTCATTTTTATTTCTACCAAATTTTTTACCATCTTTGACAGAATTATTGACTTGAAAAATCTATGGTAGATCGGTGACCCAACACCTGACAAATACACTTACTGATAGTTTTACCTTCAATTTGTCACCTGTCTGTATTTCCTTATCAGTTGTACCTGATTGGATGAGCACCAATTGCATTCTTCAACCACATCACTCGGGAAAATCCAAGATTAGAATTGGGCAACACACTAAAGCAGCATTAACTGGCAACCCCTAAAATAGCCACCTTTTGATTCTGGGCCCCAAAGGCCAGTCTGGCCTGCACTACTGATTCAACAGCTTCAAGCAAGGTGGTGAAAGATGTTTTGTTGTTTTTTTGGAGAAGGACCAAAACAGTCGGTATCAACAACGGCACGGACGGAACGGAACATTACACATTATCTGTGTGTGCAGCTACACTGAAAATAACAGATTATGAAACACACTGAATCACTTGGCAAAACCACAAAAATAGCACAGTATGACTGTTTGACATGGTTATTTGTTTCTTGTTGTTTCTTTAGATATGCTGAATAAAGAGAAAAAAAGAATTCATTTTGTTAATTCATAACCCTATCTATGTTGCAATTCACATTAGGTTGTGTTTATATACACGTTATTTGGTATACATGTTTGTTTGTGTTTGTCTGATTTGTTGGAAGATGTTTACAGATTGGACAGGCAGAAAGATAGACAAATACATACAGTAATACAGCACATAAGTAGCAGCATTTCTGAATGTTCAACTACATGTTTTTGAAGAAACACACACACACAAACACTCCCTCCGATGTTCTCATGTACTGAATATATGAGATACAGTACAGCAGCCAATTCAGTCTGAAAGGTCTGCCCTGATGATGTGATGATATGTAGCAGAAAACTCATGGAGCCCCGAGCACCAGAGGTCCCTGAACCACAGAGACTGCTTTGCAGGCAACCAAAGGCATATCTGCAGGCAGCTACATCACACACTAGTATCTGTCTGGAGCTGGTGTACATCATCGTGAGCTCTGTAACACTGGGTACTGAAACATCCAAACGCTGAGATTCCCAGCGGAGCACCGCTTTCTCTGCAACAAAGCCCGAACATATTGCATTACAATACTGGGAATATAAAACAATACTGTATCTGTTGGAGGTTTGTGTTGTGCCTCAAAGATAAGATGAATAAGTTGAGCTCTACCAAGTGTAATAGATGGTGGTCTTTGGTTGTTTGAGCTTTGTGGTTATCTCCACCACAGTGCAACCTGGAAGCAGAGGGGAAAAAATCTGTAAACAGTGTTAATCACCAGAACAGAATAACGTGATTTGCTCATAATGAGAAAGGGCGTAGCACATCACACTTAGAGCTGTGATTACTGACACCTCACTGAGTCTCGATGTAGCAGAACTAATTCATACATACAAATATATGTCTAAAAAAACGATGAATTCACTTCAGGCTAATTAATAATCAAACAAACCAATGAGCAGTGAAACACCCAGATGATGTGTTGAGTCCAACTAAGCTAGGCTTCTTACGATCGTAATACTGTCAATATAGCCAGGAGCTGTATCGTACATGTCTTTTCTGCAGACAGTTGCGTTTGATTTAATTCACATCAGGCTGTGGAAAATTTTTAAATTCAGCTCTTAGAGGGATGCAAACATTAAAGTGAGACCAAAAGTTAAGAGAAAGATTATGCAAAGGAGCAAGATCTTTATCCCTGTTTAAAGAAAAAAACTTTTAACTTGATTTTCTCTGTTTCCTTTGGTAATGACATTTGCAAAACTAGCAAGTGAGGTCAAGCTATGTGAGACATTTCACATCAATGTTGATTTTGTACCGAGGTCTTCAAGAGAGATGGAGCTTAAACTGAATTTACCTATGGACAAGACATGTTGACTTTAATTAATGAACAGTTTGAATCAGAATTCATTCACATTTTAGGCACGTTTGCATCCGGAGCAAATGACAATTAGTGTAAGCTCATTGTAAGCTTAAATTCCCTGACTGTCAATATTGCAGACGAGTAGGCGTGTACGGAGTGCAAGGGTCACAAATGCTGCATGCAGACAATGGGTACAGTGCAATAATGGTGTCTGCACTCCAAGAATATTTAGGTCTAATAGAGAGAGAGATAGTGCTTTCGTTGCACTTCTGTGTTAGCACTAAAGAAATAAAAAGGGGAAATTAGGCCAGTGCACTGTTGTCACAGTTTACAAAATAACCCAACAATTAGCACTGCTACTTGCCATCCCCAGTGTCCAGTGTGTTAATAGTCTTGGGCAGGTTCCAGTATTCCATTACTGAATAATTGGACAGCATAGTGGGCCATCACTGAGCCCCTTGCTCTTGCCAAGGGAGAGGTGAAAGCCTTATTGATCCTGTGTCTGAATCTCTGATCAATCACCCCAAATCAGCCCCCAGGGATGAGGGAGGGAAAACAGGTGACAAAGGATATCTCTATGACTATGTATGTATTAATCACAACAGGGGAAGAAGATGCATACGGCATCACAAGCAGCGTCTGGCTGGAGTCTTCTCTCTGAATTCTCAAGTGAAAAGGAAAGTTGCATCAGACTGGACGAGAGTGCGTGAGGCCAGTTTGGTCAGGTGCTCCGATTGCTCGGTAAAGCCGCCCAGACTCTCCAGGTGACATCAGTGGCAGAGGAGCCTGCTGTGGCTTGCTGTAATTGAGTTAAATAAATGATTACGTTTCCAGTGGCGGTTGCTGCGGCCTTCAGCTTTATGCCTGGCTAGAGCCACAGCCGATTTAATTAATTTTTAATTAGGAGGGAAAATTGCAAGCCTATTCCACCGGGACCTTTAAGACATCTGTGCATTAGAGATAACATTCTTAAATACCCTGAGCCTCCCAACAGTGGGAGCTTTGAGGGCAGCGCGGCTCACATAGTCCAGGGCCACGGGGTGCGGTAAAAGTTTCTGAGTGCATGTCCATTGCACTCGACGTGATCAGGGTTTGTTGATCGTTAGTGTGAATGTCACCAAGCCAAAGTGAGCTTAAAGCCTTAGACTAGAAAAGATTTGATCCATCCATCAGTCATCCAGTTTCTTGTCATTGTCACATGCAGCTTTAATTGAGTGATTGATTGAACTTTCCATCCTCCTGTCACACGCAAAAACTTATATATGTGCAGGCGTCATGCCATTTATTTGCATACACACACTCACATGCAGACCCACTCTCCACTGATGAATATGTAGCCCTGTCCTATTTTGCTCCGTGCCATGTAATCCCTCACACACTTAGCCTTTGCATGCTGCGGCCCAAGCTTGATGTATGGCAGTCATGGTGTGTAAGAATGTAGCAGGCCGATGTTCAACAGCCTGTTGGAAGATGTTTTACAGCCCTGGCAAGCAGTATGTTGTCACAATGTGTTCAATATCACAACGCATCAAAATTTACTGCAGGGTTCCAGCACTTTCCATTCATTGTACTTTATCGCTATGGCGACACACATTGATCTTGGCAAATAATACTTTTTATTATTGAACATTACCCCGTGCACTCCATAATCAGATTTATTTCCTGTCCAGCATGTCTGTGCCGAGGCATATGAACAGATATCAGAGTAGATATAAAGGAGAGAATTCTGCCTGATACTTGACGTGATAATATCCACGAGGAACACTTTATCTGAGAAGTAGATGGTATTTACGTTCCTTGTGCCTGAGAAAAACACCTGACCTTCTCTTGGTGATACAGGCTGACAAGTTCTTATAGAAATATGGAGGCTGATAGCAAAAACACCTCGCAGTTGATCTCGCAGGGTGCTGCAGACCTGATCATTTGCTTACTCGAATTCTGAAACAGGTGAAGGTGTGAAAAAGGAGATAATACAACAGTGCTGTTCAACAACTGTAAAAATTAGGAAAATTGCAAAATCAATCCCCAATTAATGAATTTCAAAGAACTGATTGGACTATTATAGGTAGCCATTTGTATCTCCTCAGCATTGCACTGTTACATTTTGTTACATTAACAAATGTGTTTTTGGAGGGAGCATTTTGTTGGAAGAGCTGATGGCAGAGCATGGAAGTGCCTAATTAGGCTGCTGTCCAGGAGGCTGTAGTGTGTGTGAGAAACGCCCCGTCTCTGGCATTTAATCTAAGCCTGTCACATCCACTTTGCCTCCCCCTCAGCCCCCAGAAGCACTCCGAGCACACGGCTGAGGGGACACCTGAATACATCGCTGTAATTTTCTCTTTGCGGGATTCGTGATGATATGCCTTTCACATGACACCAGCTGACGGTCCTCCGGCTGAACCCTGCTTTGCTCATGAAATAATGAATGAAGTTCCACAGTACATTGGGACCAGTGCGTTCATGTGTGTTCGTGTGTGTGTGTGAAATAGAAGTGAGAGAGAAGACACTATGACAGGTAGAGAATCAGTTATAATTGGACAAAGCAAACAATGACTGCGACCCAATAATTATTTTTCACGCAGTTTTGTTTTGCCAAGTGACAGACTTGTAAATTGAATTGTCTTCTATTGATCGCAACATATCAATGAGACAGAGAATGAAGGCAACACAAAACTGCAAAGACAAACACTGCGTCAAACAGGGGGGTGTGACTGACAGGCAGAGAAAAACAATGAGTAGTCTGATGAGTCAACAAGAGATGCTTGAAACTCATTATTTGTCAAATCATCTACATGTAACTGTTTGTTTTTCATTAGTAAGATGAACAACAGAAAGGGTCTTGGTGCAGTGGGTCTTAAAGGGTTGATTCACCCACAATTACAAACAAATTATATATCTGTTTCTGAGATATCTGCCATCTCCAAAAGCGATGGAGAAATGCATTTAAAAAACAACACCAACATCTCTTACCAGAATGACTGTCAACATTACTTTTGATAATCTACAACTGGGTGATGAATAGTTTTCACTGGAACTTCTTTCCATTAAAAACAAAGTCCCTACAAAAACTACTGAGTGGGGTGTTTTATGCAGAGTTTAGGAGCCACTGTACTTCAGTACTATGAGCACCATCCTGCACCATTATATTGGAGTGGCAGCAATCAAATATCTATCCATCCATTACTGCTTATCGAGGTCATGGGGGGGGGGGGGGGAAGGGTTGGGGGGCGAGGTCCCAGCCTGACAAATTGGGATCCATCCTTGACAGGGTTGCCAGTTCATCACAGGGCATTAATTAGAGCCTCCAAATATAATTCTATAACCTGCATGTCTTGGGAGGAAACCCACTCAGACACTGGGAGAACATGCAAATTTAACACAGAAAGGCCCAAGCCCCAGCCACAGCCTAGTATTTAAATAGATATCTAAAAATCATAGTAGATACGTTTTTGCAGTGAACTATGATACTGGGCTTCTAAGTCAATATTGCTCTTTGTTTTCAAATGACAAGGTCCCACATCATTAAAAAATAGTATATCATGTAAAGAGCTGTGCTGAGGTGTTTCAGGAATAGTTTCAGGAGATATGCATTCACTTTCTTGGTAAGATGATGAGGAAGATTAATCCACTTTCATATTTGTTTGTTACATGTATGTAATATCATGTTACCAAAGAAAGTTATAGCATCAATAGCAACTCCTTGTGAAACCACAATTTATCTATTCTGATTACTCAAAAATTAACCAAATGAGATATAAGTAAACTTTACAGGTTCTGGAGGGCATATTGGACAGAGCCAGATTGGCTGTTTCCCCCTGATTCCAGTCTCTAAGCTAACCATTGCCTGGCTGTAGCTTCATACATAGCTGACAGATATGAGAGTTTGCAATCTTTTCATCTAACTCTCAATAAGAATGTGAATAAGCATATTATGTTAAACTGTTCCCTCTAATATATCCATATGTTAGATTTCAACATCAATCCAATACAAAGGAGATATGAATATGAATTTCACTGTGTGGTGCAACACGTGGCGACTACACTGATGTTTGTCTTGCAGCTTTGCAGCCCCTCTTGCCTTATGATAAACACTTTGAGCAAAACTGCAAGATGAACATCCATTATGTAGAAAAATGAAAAGAATTACATCTGGAAATCCCTGAAGCAACATTTCTTTCCAGTGTGAACAGTGCTTTTTATTTTGACTGTGTCCCAAAGAAATGTCACTGTTCAATGCTCTGGCTACCACAAACAAAATTCTCTTAATCTCTTTGTATTTGGTTAGAGGCAGACATGCCTCTGATTTCCTGTAATTTGGGTGAACAACTGGTCTTTAAATATTTGTATGCAACTTGTGTTGCTACCTCCCTGACAGGAGTAGTTAAAATCTGTATTTACTGATTCCACCCTCATCATCTGTATCCCCCCTGTTCAAGTCCTGGGAGATTGCAGCAGACATAAAGCATAACACTTTGCAGTGTCAGTGCAGGTTTCCATGTGTTTCCCCGAGGGATCCCACCGGTGTCTCTCATGTGTGCTCCACGGCCACTGACTGCATTAACACTTGCAGGTGTAACCTATTGCGAGCCCTGTTCAGCTTGTCAGCCAGCTGCCTTTCCAGTGAATGCTGTCACAGTGGTGCTGGGCTTTAATAGATGATAATCACAGTAGGACGTAGGAGGGCAGGCCAACACGATTTTAATAGCTTCAGATGGATGTGTCTGTTTGTACAGCAGGACAAGGAAAAGAGGCAGCGACATCAGCACCTACTCACAGTGACTCTGGAGTGACCTTCTCCATAGAAACAGGGAAATGTCATCTCAATTAGGCCAATCACATGCTCTGTTTATGTCAAGGCTGGCCAAAAGGACGCGCTGAGGAGTTTTGACAGCTGGATGCTAAGAGCTTAAATTGCTCCATTAGAAACAATTTGATTTGGAATCTAAAAGAATCCAAAGCTGATTCATACTGTCTGTGTCTGTGGTTAAATACACTAGCGGAATAAGTGGCTTTCTGCAATATATGCCAATTCATCCCGTTTATAGTCTGTCACATTTATTGGTGTTTGCAAGGAGAGTTTAAGTTAGAAGATTATAAATAAAAGGACATTATGTTTTAGTTTAAATACGGTTTCAATAAAACAGTTTAGACTGCAGCAAAATTAATCTTTACATGTGACACCAACCTGCCATGTTAACCCCAAAAGAGACTTTCATTTAAATCATTCAGCCACCTTGTCATGGCATTTCTAATTTTAGTTTTAATCACTGAGCTGATATATCTGCATTGTTAAATCAGAAACCTCATATACCTGTTAAGCCGGATCGTTAATCAACTGGTAATCATTCCAATATTCATTTTCTCTCTGGCATGAAAAGCCTCGCAGATACTTAGATATGCACACATGAGTGCACACACGCACGCGTGGACACGCACAAACACACAGTTTTCTGTCTCTTTCTCCCTCAAACAGACAAACATACACAGACACACACTTGTTCAAATCAGAGCTTTGCACCCTCACATGCCTATTAAACAACAGAGAATGGTGACCTTGGTTTCACACAGAATATGAAATAAGCTGGGCCATTATTTCGTTAATGCAGAGTACGTGTAGCCCTTCAAGCACTTTAGTTTCTGCCTTAACATTTAACCATTCTTTATTGCTTGCTGACTAGGCTCAAGACAGCAAGGTCAATTACCAAGGGTTCCCCTTAGAAGGTACTTTACCTAGCTCATCATTTTGCATAAAGTCTTCAAAAGTAACCATAATGACCCTTGTAAACGCCAGGTGGAGGGATTAAAGACAATTCCTTTTGTTTTGATACACTACTGTTTTGCGATTTTAGCCGGAGCCGGGGAATAAAATGAGAAGGGAGAGTGCTGTAAAAAGGTTTAAGATCTTAGCGTATTAAAATATTCAACATGCAGCCTTGAACAGAGGGTCACTACATGAAAAATGTTATAGACCACATTATTTAAGGCTTTGGGAAAAGAATAGCAGTCTCCCCTGGGCTACATACGGACAAGAATGTGAGGTAAGTCTGCAATTGCACCGTAGTTTAAGTCCGGACAGAACAAGAAGATTGTAAACAGCAAATACCCATGAAATTATTTGTGTTGGCCCAGTCTTAATGACATCAAGTAACACAACACTAATCCACCCTCACTCCTTTCCCCTCCCACCCTCTCCCTACACAAACTCCCTCAAAATCTACCTCATAAATGTATGCATGTGCACGCAAAATTACACACACATACACATGTTTGGCTCATAAATTTCAAACCTTGCACAACCTGCAGTAATCATACTGGCCACGCATGAAGTGCTCCACCCCCTACTGACAGAACCTTAATCAAAGGTCACACGTGAGAGAAAAATGCACCAATGTAATTGTTACATGCCTAATTTAGTAGAACATTGCATGAGCTTTGGGCTGTTGTCTGCCATTGATTTATGTTATTGCAGCCCTATTGACTTTCATAACAGTATTCAGTGAGCTATTCCCCTCTAATGTTTACTACACTGGGTATGCCTATTACATCATATACAATAAATGAAATGTACTGTACCTACATGATAGGAGCTGTTGCTACTTATTGCCTAAGATAAAAATGGTTGTCTCAGAGGAAGCTGAATTGCAAGAGACCCCCATGCCATGCCAGCTGTAATGTAATGCTTTATAAGAGGAATGATATTAGAGGAATTTTTCATCTATTGTCCTCTGACAACTACATCTGGCTTCCCCCAAAGGCATTCACTGCATGATTTTGAAAAGCAGACTCAGCTGACGTTACTTCGTCTCCTATTTGCAGACACCCTTGCACACTGGAAACTAATTAACTGGACAGTTAGTTCTGTCGGAAGCCTGCGACTAAATGCCCAAAGTTCAACTTCTCACAACTCAAAAAGAAATCATTCTTAAGCTGCGGTTAACAAAAATGTCATTTATGAAAGGGAAGGGTTTAATATGCATTTCTTTTTCACATTTAAATTTGTACCATTCACAGCTTGCTACAACTTAATGCAATTTTAAGTAAATACAGCTTTAAAAAAAACTGACAATGCTTGAATTTTTATTTTTATTTTCAGATGGGATCTTGAAGTGCATAAAAAATACGCCTGGTTTTGCTTTGATGGAAGCTGTTTATTATTTTGTAAATGTGTATTTTATGTGAGCAAGGTTAGAAATGAATGTAGGGCTAATGACACCAGTAAAAGATAGAGGTGAGGATGAATGATGTAGAATATTGACTGAGATGCAAGTTCTGGAATAAAAATGCAGCGCTATTGATTTACTATTTAAGTTTCCCATCCAACTTAATGCTCGCTACCTTGACACTAAAAGGGTGAGGACTGGAAAATAGATGGGAATCCACTCAGGCTGAGGTCTGCCAGGTGGAAGCACTATTGAATCCAACAACTCAAACACAAATAGCTTCTTTGACACTGCTAAACATAACCCTCTCGTGTTCAACATTATATTGACAAACATCACTGGAGTTGGGCTTATTGGCCCTGGCTTCCCCTGCTGCTGTTCTGAGCGTGTTTGATGAGGCCACCATGTTAGCTCAGCCTCTCAGAAATCATTGGGTGCTATCCTGCCTTACATGGTGTAAAAGCGCTTCTCTGTACTGTCCTCTCTTGTCACTCCTGTACCGTGCACTACATTTGTATGACAAACAAACATCCTTTTCAAAAAGCTTCACATGAATTGCAAAAAATGGAAAGACAGCGGATCTGCAGAACTGAGCCTCAGCTCTAGTAATTTGCCTCAGGCACCATGTGGTTTCAATCATTGTCAATCATTTAGTTTAATGCACTTCGGAAGACCGGGGAGGACCGGTGTCACCGCTCTGAGCTGCACTGCCTCCTTCCTCTGTACTGCACAGTAAGACGAAAACAGCAAACACTCTAAAATCACAGGCTCCTCTGAATATAATTACTATTCTCTGGGTAATTCCCCCAGACCCTTTTGTTCCTCTGCCTTCGCTCTCTTTAGATGTGCTCATTTGAATAGGAAGCCAAAATCATGTTCCTTTAATATATGATGTGTTTTCTTCCTTGGACGTTATTATAGAGCCCTTACAGAATGGTTGTAGGAATAAAAACGTCATTGAACATAAAGCTCCAACATACCGTAGGGCTGCAGACACTGACTATGCTAATGAATGCTCCATGCAGCCTCATTATGAGCTGTGGAGAGGGGTCGTTTTTCTTGGCTATTTTCCTGATGAAGTATTGCTGGAGGAGGGAACTGGGTTGAGATTCGTGGTGTGCCTCTTCAGAGGATTGTAAAGAAAAAAAACCTTGAGAAAACGAAGAGAGAGCTATCATTAGTTCATGTGATTTATATATATTAAAGGTCTTGGTGTGTGTCTCCTGCAGGGTATTTGTGCTCGCTATTTCTGTTTACCAGTTGGTGACAAATGAACAGCAAATTAGTTTAAGATTAAAAATCTGTGGGCATTTTATGGACATAATTATGGCTTGAGTTTCCCTGTCACTCTTGGGACCTTGTGTGGTTTGAACATAATTCCTAACCAGTACAGATGGAAAAAAAAGACATCCTGTTTTTCTTCTCTTTTTTCAATGTGATCCACATGGCCTACAAATTAGATGAGTGAGTGTACCATCTATAATTTTATGCACAAGTTATCCATATTTTTACGTAATAAGCTCAGGGTCCTGAGACAAAAACTGAGCATTCCAATTAAGACACTCACTCCCAATCTTCTCTCTGTCTCCCTCTCTCCGTCTTTTTTCTTTCCACAACCTCTTCTTCTCTCCTGATTATTTCTGATGCTGCAATCTCCCCGTCCTACCCCCTATTCCCTGTCAGCATCTCAACCTCATAATTAGCCAGCATTAATTAGATGCACTGGCATAATTGTTAATCATTGGTTACGCTGGAAACATCTTGGAGAATGAACAGAATGCCAAGCAAGGCAGTAGACACAACAGCTCGGTAGCAGAGAGAGAAACAGATACAGAGAGAGGAAGACGATTGTGTGTAGATCCTAAAAAATTGCAATACAATGTGAACAATTCCCCAGCTTTGCTACCTGGCCCAAGGAGACGGCACGGGCAGCAATGAGATCAGGCTGGCAGGTAATTCATTAATGACTCTGAGTCCTCTCTTATCACCTGATATTATTACTGCTTGCACTCCAGAGGATGGTTGTGAAAATTAAAAACAAACCCT
This sequence comes from Morone saxatilis, assembly GCF_004916995.1. Classification (NCBI taxonomy): domain Eukaryota; kingdom Metazoa; phylum Chordata; class Actinopteri; family Moronidae; genus Morone; species Morone saxatilis. Next base: position 20,453,532 of record NW_023339785.1, on the reverse strand, counting down.
GAAACACAGGCCTGGCTTTTGGAACATGGAGCGTGAATTACAAACACACTTAACGGCCACCACGATGAATGGCATGAAATGGAAAGTCATGGTGATAGTTTGCTTATGGAGTCCCTTCGGCTTGCTGACACTGACTGCACTGCTGCCTGTCCATCTCCGATTACTGTCTAATCGAATTCAGCCTCATGTCTGGCTGCTCCCGTGGGTCTGCTCTGGCCGTCGACTCCTGTGATAAAACATAAAAACAAGACACCGCCATTTCATTGTGGAACGAATCAAAGGGGACATCAAAGACCTGCATCGCCTCTCTTTAGCTATCACTCTTCTCTATCTATCTTCCTTTGCTTCTATTTATTAACTTGTTTGCATTCTTTCCCTGTCTGTCCCCGCCCTCCCCTCTTTCTCGCTCCATCTCTCGGCATGTTGATGATGATAGTCGGGCTCAGGGTAGTCGACTGAGCGTTGGTTGTGTCATCAGGAGTCAGGCAGCATCCTGCAGAGGTTACATGGCTCATTCTTTATTCTCCATGTCAACTGCCCGTAAATGTTTATAGCTTTGTGGTAAGACCTCGGCTATTCAAATTATCTTGTCACAATGCATCCCTGAGCAGGAATAAAGCCCTCCTTTATGGGAAACTGTAAACAGTCGCTGTGTGCTTCATGGGGAACAATACCCATTTATAAGAGTCCAGCAGAGGCCATGTCCAAAGGGGACAGTAAACTTTTCTCAGTTTTTTTTTTTCCTGTAGCTTTCCTGTTTCTTCTCCCATGTCTTTGTGCCCTCCTCTGGTTTTCTTGCCTTTCTCACCCCTCTTTTCCCAGGGCTTGGCTCAGATCAGGCCGGGTTTTAATGAGAGCTGCAGCCTCAGTCTGAGCCCTCCTCTCTATGCAGCTCCATGAGCCTCGTAATCCGCCATCGATCCTTCCATGAGTTGTTGGTGTCAGCTTTCTGAAATAACAGAAAGAAAACAAAGCACCATTGCAATTAGTCCAGGTTATAATTGGGTATTATTACAGTGTCAGAGCAGGACTTGGCGGAGCATGACGCATGTCATCGTTTCCCTCACAGCAAAGCTCCACCGAGAGGTCGGGAGTGACACGGTGCCCTTCTTGCCAACCCACATCCTGCCCTTCTTGCCAGCTCATATCCACAAGCAGAAAGCTCTCACTGCCACAGCTCGCAACACAGAGCCAAGTAAGCACTCCATTTGAATGTGACTATAATCCTAATTACATATGGACAGCCATTTGGTGAGATCTCGCCTACTTTCTATATATAAACGTCTATCTACAGAAATGGACTTTGCTCTGCAAAATGTCCGCTGACTTGCTTGAAACGCTCAAGGACAGGCAAGGGAGATAACCTTTCTGAGGAGCAGCAGTGTTACAATATGCCTTTCAAAGCTTTTGTCCCGTCAGTCTGTCTCACCTTTGCGTAATTCAGTGGACAACTTTTGATTCTTTGCTCTGCCTTTGTGGTGCTGAGGTTGTACAATGGAATGAATTTAAATAACAAAGAGAATCGTTTAAGGAATGAACCACACACTCATTTTCGCAGCATAATAGCAACACAGCTTGATACGCCAACTATCATTCATTTATTATTAATTTTTTTTCTACTATAAATATTCTTAAGTCTAGGTTTTTAGAACTACACACGTTTGTATGTAAACGGATGTTAGGCTACTGTCTAAGCAAGGCTATTGTTTATTATTCAAAACTATTGGGAAAAAGAAGCCCCTTTGGGACAAATGTGACAATTTAGACAAATTGTTTCAGCAATAAAATATATTACTTTTCGCTAATTTCAAAACAGAACTGAGTTTGTACTTTTCTTTGCTTGAATTACATTTCTGATTCCAAGATATCTTCAGAATATTTGAATTACTGGGCAAAGACAGAAAAAGAAGACTTCCAGGACTCAACGCCAATGAAAATAAGTAACATTTGGTACAAAAACTCACAAGTGTTATGGAGGCTTAAATGAGTCTTCACACTCCTCCTCCCTGAAGTGTATTCAGAGAATTGAATTACACCCCTCTGGAGAGAGGCAGAAGAGAGAGAACAGAGTGAAAAAAGAGACACAGACACAGAGAAAACCAGAGACAGAGACAGACAGATGGACAGAAATTGGAGTTTGCTTTGTCTTGTGTGGCTAGCAATTTGAAAGTACAGTTTTCTGGCACTGCAAAGCGCAAACATCAGGACCATCAACTCAGATGGAGCCAAGGGTAAAACCTAAGCAAGAGTTACTGTACCCTATGTTGCCATGGCAACAACTAAACCAACTGATGATGTGAGGTAGCCTGATTGTCACAAACACGGTCACCGAGACCTGGCTGTCAAGCTTCTTGGGGAGAAGCACTCAGAGCACTCACAGACCTATTCTTTTTCCTTGGTTTACTGTACCCTTATCCTTCCAACTGCCAAACTCGGCTTCATGAAGGACAGAGAAGTACGCAGTACTTTTATTCCCCGGCTGAAGCGACCGGTGTAAATCTGTGTGGGCTGTTTGAAGCAGCTCTGATTTGTAGCATCAAGTCTTCTACCCCTTTGATGTCAGAGAAAGCAAAAGTACACTGGAGCTGTACCATTAAAAATTGTTTTCCAGACTTTTATTTGCTGATTAGGTATTCTGTGTGAAATGCCTTTCAGTTTTCTTGTTGGTAGCTATGGAGCTGCAGACCATGAAGGTGTTTAATAAAAAAGAGTCGAGCTACTGATGATCTTTGCCTCTGCCGTCCCAAGGGAGAAAGACGATGGGCATCCGCCACCTGCCACTGGGAGCATTGCACTTTACTGGTGCCATGAAAAGACAGAGGCAGCTCTCCACAGGCCAATCAAACTATACCAACAGCTGGCTGGCTGCCCTCCTCAGCCTTGCTCACTCTCCATCTCCCTCTCTGTGTCTCTCCGCCTCAATCTGTCCCCTTCTCTGCGCATCTTTCACTCAAACACACAATCCCCCTCCATACACTCCAGTCCTTTCGCGTCATCCAGCGGCATGATGGTACTACAGAGAGAGTCTCCGTCCCCTTACTCCCTCCCCGGTGACAAATATTTACTGTGCTGCCCTGATTTATTCTGGGTTAATTAGTGAAAGTTAAATAGCTATCACAGGCATGATTCCACAAACAGACATGTGCACGTGCACACACACACACACACAATCACACTGACAACTGGCTGTCTCACATAAACTCAACGCCAGCTCCTGACCTGCCCTCTAGCCCCAAAGGCATAATGTGGTTTATTATAGACATGTGAAGACTTAATTAGATGTGTATAATGCATGCTGTCCAGGGACTGCTTGCTGTACTGCTGTATAAAACCAGGCCGTGTATAAAACTGGCTGTGTTAACAGCCTGCATTAGTAAATCTCTTTGTGTGTTATGTTAGCGATGAGAGGCAGCTTGGTGGTAAAGCACTGCTTGCTCCTCATTATGACAGATATATGTTGCTTTGCTAGCCAAGAGAGGAAGAGTAGGGGGAGCAGAAGATTTCGCACACATCCTCCTGAGCTTTTTTGAATAATTGGCCCACTATACGGTAAGGAAAACGGAATCGTGTGAAAAGTTATAAGTAATGAGCATCATCATTAAACAAATACAACCTGACACACCTTTTAGATTCCCATTTGACAACTCAGTGGTGACAGCTGGCGCATCTGAATATGTGTGAAAACTTCTCCTTTCAAACTCTGCTCACAAAGAACTTCCAAGACTCCGGAGAGTTTCTACACCTCATGGCAAATCATTCAGCTAGGCTCAGTGCCCTGCCCTGGAGAAAGCCATAAAGATTAGCAGTTAGATTACAATCTTTACTACAAACAGTCTTTCCAAGAGTGGGAGGGTGAAAGAGCAGGCCAAAGCTGTGCCGATGAGGGAGATTAGGCTCGGCTGAAACAAGAGGGACAAAACAAATCCAGTCAAAGGAAGAGGCCAGTCACACAAAAAGAAGAGGTGAGAGACGGTGTAAAAATTGGAGAGATGCTGCTGACTCGAGGAAATATTTATGACTCACAGTGGGCATAAAACCTGAGTGAGAGCTTTTGTGAACCAAACAGAAACAAAAAAAGAAGGAATCAATAAATCTATACAGGTTCACAGTAACTTCAGATACTCTGACATTTGTCACATGCATTATTGGCCTGTTGGACAGAACTGTGACCCTGGATGACACTGCTGACCCTGTGTTCATCTCTGTCTTCAGAAATGTGCAGAACCCACACAAGTACAGAAGGACTGTGATTGAAAGCAACGACTTATTATAAAAAACCTGGTAATCTTTTTTAAAGGACAGGGATGGTGTTATTTTATATGTTCTGTGTCAATAAATCCCATGAAAAGACCAAAACAAGCAATGTGTTAGTCCGTCTCTGAACAGATTAGGAGTCTCCTACTGTCTGTGGCAGTCCCAGGACCAGTTGTTCTCACTGAAGAAGTAAATCTATAAAAACTGGTCAAAAATGTCTAGTTCTTCTTTTTTGGCTCAGTAATTTCCTAAAACAGCAGGGCATTGTAGGTTATTCAAACAAGTGAAGGTGCATTTTTCTGGGGGACTATTTTCAGCTCTGGATGTAGACACAAACCAAGCATTGAATATAGCAGCACCAGGACAGTGTGAGTGTGGATTGACTCAAAATAAACTAGACAGTGCCCTTGTTCATTGTAAGGAATCAACATGTTTTCTACTGCAACAGTGCGGCTCATTGATGCATTTTAGTAGGTTTCAGAGGGCAATGAAAGCACAGGAATAAGCCATATCAGACAATACTTTTTAGTAGGATGAATAATTTTGGTTTTGTTTTTTTCATATTGTTGACAATAAGAAAAATCTAGAATATCATCAGACTTATCCTTTCACATATCTCATCAATCAACTTGAAATCTGAAGCATCTCTGTGAATCATATCTCTCAGTTATTATACCTGTTATCTAGTATAGCACAGTATGTATAGTATACGGTTTCTTATATAAATGTATGTAAAGTATTTAATAAAATGTTTCTAGTCCCAGCTTTTAATAATTCCAAACTTCTTAATTTAAACATTGTTATTTATTTTGAACATTTTGTTATTTAGGGTGGCGTGGTGGTGCACTGTCACCTCACAATGACTGAGTTGTTACCCCTTGGCCTGCTGGGGACTTCCACTATGGAGTGAGTATGCTCTCAAACTGTCTGCGTGGGTTTCCTCCAACAGGCCAAAGACATGCAGGATAATTGGTTAATTGGTGGTGACTCTAAAATGCTTCTAGGTGTGAATATGAGCATGAATACTGTGATGAACTAGTGACCTGTCCAGGGTGCCTGCCTCCTCTCAGCCAATGTGAACTGGGATTGGCTCCGGCCCCCAGTGAACCTGCAATGGTAAGCGAATATACAGATAGATGGATACGGATAGTTATTCATTAAGAACATTAAAAGCAATCAAGTGGTTTTATAACATTATAATAGATATAGAAATCTACATTTTTATAGAAACTTAAAAAGCTAAAAATCTAAACAATTTCTACTTGATGTTGCCTCTTCATAGATCTGAGCCTGCATGTCTCAGTGGAAGTTGTAGCTATTAGGAAGGTTAATGTTTTGGCATAGGGCTGATTAGATCTGCCACCCTGAGTTTAATTAGTAACCAGTATTGTGTTCAATTTCTACAAACCAAATTTCATTCAAATCAGATCAGAATTAAGCGATTTACAGTCTATTATGTTTTAAAGTCTGCATCTCACAATACACATTGTACTGGGTACTGGCGGACCTTGAACTCTAAGGTGATTGGGCAAAGCAGCAATATAGCAGAGGCCAGTGAGGTATATTTTGCTCCAGCTCCCTTACACCAAGATGGCAGTTGGATTTATTCATCTCGTATCTTCCCACATTGTGTATAATAACATATGAGGCATGGAATTAATCTGCAGATGCTCTGCTTATGCCTGGAAGTGATAATGATGTTCACATATACAGTAAGTGGCCTCAAAATGTATACAGTAGTTACACAGCCTATTCATATTCTGTATTGCTGTACTGTATGTACACCAGTGTGAAAGGCTAGTGCAAACGTCTGTAAACCTAAACTTATCTAGTCTTTATGGTAGTTTTGTATTTTTATTACATATCTTAAATTTTCTTTTCGGAATCAACACATTTATTTTTTGTCCGTCAGTTGCTGTACAATCAATTATTACAAACACTCTGCTCAAGCCAGTGATGTGCCTGTAAGGCTTCTTTTAAGATTGTTTCTAAGGTGACGAGAAGGGTGCTTTATAGTATTTGTTAACTTGTGAAAAAGTATTTTGATTGAGAGAGATTTTTGACCGATATTGCTTTTTTTTATTTTCAACATTTCCATAGTTTTGATGTTTAATCAATTGTACAGTAAAACTCACAGTAATCAAAGGCATAGGCTTTATGTATTATATTTTTCGTATGATGGATTTCATATGAAACACGATTTCCATTTTTCTTCCGTAGTCATAAAACTTATTTTAGTGGAAAATTTGAACACTATTCACTAAACAAACAACTTAATTAGGTAAAACTAAACAGTTGTGGAGTTGGAGCAAACACATCTAGATGAACTAAGTGTCTCACAACAAGCTAACATTTAATTTGTTGTAATTTTGTATTTTAATTTCAGACACTGAACACCTAATCCAAACTTGTCTGACTGTATGTTCCGCTCTCAAATGTGTTTACATACAGTTTCTATCATCACAACAATAGTGGCTAAATGAGACAAACATGAACCCTGCGAGCACAAACAGACAAACTGTAATCATTACTTTCACAGGTGTGTGTCTATGATTACAAGTGTGTGTGCCATATTTGTTTGAGCGTGGTCTGAATGTGACTCTTGGATGTTTTTGTGTGTGAGCATGCGAAAGCGAGAGCTGCACCCTTTCATTATCCTGTAAATACAGCCTGAGCCAGAGCCATTATTTAGTTGTGGGATAAAACATTGAGAGCAGCTGGTGAATTTAGGGATTTACTGAACACTAGAGCGAGCTGACAGAAAGTTAGTGTCCTCATTTTAATATATGATCATAAGAACGCCAGTGGAAACCACAAATGCAACTGTATAGTTTGTCAGTTATAATGTTGTATTCTGATCAAATAAACTAATAAAAATGTTATATGGAATGACAAATCGTTGTTTGCATAAAATCTTGAAAAAACTATTTTACTATTGCACTGAAAATCATTGATCCATGAATCCTTAAGGATTCTTCTTGTCCAACCTGGGTCTCCATAGTCCATGTAGCCTTGTAGTCAACATTTTAGTCCTGTAATCTCTGCCATTTTAAGTGTGAAGCTACACTTGCCGTTAGACTTACCATAAGGTTACCCAGTCATTCGTCACTCCCTTCAGTTTTGGACCCAGTTTTTGGGGAAAAAAATGGATTTTAGTCCCCTTCAATTTGTAGTCTACTCGCAGCCAATTATTCCTTTGTTCTATCACCTCTTGATGGTTAATTCCAAATCTGGCATAATAAGAGCTTAAAATGTTTTAAAAACATTTCTCTGTACACCTGCAATGTGGTATGGAAAATGGCATCCTGCCTTGCCTTGGAGAAACTAACCTAGGTGGCCAGAGAAAAATCACATAAGTTTAGGGAAATATGGGAGACTTTTATGCAATTCCTAGAAAGTTATCAGGCTGAAATGAATGATTGATATTAACAAATGAAGGACAGCACCAACAAAAACATTATACCTCTTATATATTATTTATTTTTTATTTTTTATTTTTTGCTGACTTTAGACTGTTGGCTGGAAGAAATACGTTATTTGAAGATGTCAAATTTGGGCCCTTGGAAATTGTGATGACCAAAAATAGCAAACATCAAAAATAAAATCTTGAGGTAGATCTTATCTGTATCAAAGATCTGTAGAATATTTCTATTTCTATTCCTTAATTCATAAAAATGTAAACTTTTATCAGACAAATTTTAGAAATGAGGCTTTCAAACCTTGGAATATCTCTTGCCTAAAGCAAAACAAGAAATGCTAATGTTCACTTTCTCACTGGCTACTGGATACTGTTAAAATGGAGAGATGCTGCTCCCCCTTTTCATTCCCACTGGATTAGGAACATTATGCTATTGAACATAATTGTACTTTCAAGTCATTGATGAATAAATAAACACCCTCAGGACAGTCTCTGTTGTCTTAAAGAATGTATTTATTTACAATTCCTACTACTAGGAAAAAGACCCCACACAACAGTGATGGCATGGAGCTTGCCTGCCAAACATCTTTTAAACAGTCTAGTTATACCCAAGAAAACAAGGTCACAAATAGAGTCATGAGCAGCTCCTCTCTGCTATCTAGTCTAAATAAAAGAATGCATGTCTCTCTCCATCATATAAAGAAATTGAGACGCCTCAAGGTCTTATAATCTTTCCCGACTAGACAGTCTGAACATCGTCAAATGGACCAGTGTCATTTAACAATGACAGTATAGAAATACAACATTTTATACTTATAACTTTACTAAGTAATTTGTCTACCACACCTATGTAAAATAATGTATTTTCTTTTCTTCTTCTTTCTTCTTTCTTTCTTTCTTTCTTCTTCTATCTCTTGTTCTATTGCTATTATTCCCCTTTCGTGCACAACCTGCTTGGTTTGTTATTCATGTGTCAGTATGTGTTTACATGTATGGGTTGTTATATGCGTGTGTGTGTTTTGTGTCAGCCAGATTCCCAGGTATGGGTTTACAGGAAACTATAACATTTATAAAATCGTTATTTGTTCTGTTTTCATCGATAGTCAAAAAAAAATAATTAAAAGCTTAAAGAAATAAATCTAATTAATCAAGCAAATATTTAGTGTTTTTGACTTACACTTGTCACTGTTGATTACAGTGTAGATGCATATTTGTCATCATTGGTTCTTCGTGTTCAGTTAGTGCTGCGTTGAAATTAAGCTGCGAGAAGTTGTTCAAGGTCTTGCCACAGCATTGTTTCTGTTGACATAAATATGAGGTGATGGATATTGGCAAACAACCAGTACCTTCAGTATTTAATCTCATAAAACATGTTTTTGCAAAAGCGAAGCTGACTTTTTAAATCCCTCACATCACTGTTTTACACTTTAATTGGAAAAAGAAGTCATCCTGGAAACTGTTTTCAATGGACCAGACTGTCATTGTCTGTTTTCGTTTCTCTGCCGTGCCATGATGGCTGTCTCTGAGGAGTGTTGAATAAGCCGTTAATTAGATTAATAAGGCTACAGATTGAATGTGGTGATGTGTTTGGTTTACAGGTCATTCCCAGAGCCCCTCTCCCTCTGTGGTCGCTATCCAGGACCGGGCCGTAAAAGCCATTTGTTGCCCGCCAAAGATCTTGATAGGTCCCCTGGGAGCCGGTGTGGCTGGCTTACTGCTCCAACAAGCAGGCGGTCATGTTGCAATGAGATTTCTCCTCAGTTTCTTTTCTCCTTTCCACATGCATTACATGTCTCACTATAGCATCTTATTAAGTCTGCACAAAACGTAAAACCTTGTGGGACAATGTTGAATTTACTGTTGACACCGACAGAGCAAGGCTGGTTTACTTTGATATTTCACCAGAAGAACTGAAGTGCAAAAACTTTTAACGTGGATTTCTAATATCCTGGTGTTGATATTGCCTCACTGTTATCAAGGTCCACTGAGGCTGTGCAAAACATTATTCTATGAGATAATGGAATAATGTCTCACAGTAGCCTTCGTTCCTCATTTCTTTTCCTGTATAATCACTGATATGACATGATATAATGTGACAAATGAAAAATATCGCATTTCAACCAACCAACACCTCGCATTTATCATTGTTTCAGGAAATACCCAAAGGGTGAAGCCACAGTGCTTACCTGAGACTGTAGCCTATTGATCTCAGCTGGCAACACTAACTGTGCTCTATTCATCCTGTTCTGGCTGAGGTCTCGCACAAACAGAGCCGTCAATCACTGCCTCAGAGCATTGGCACCACCCTTGACATTAAGCTAACAATATCATTCGTCTCTTAAGTCACTTTTATGCAGAATTATAGGCACAATCGTTGGGGAATCCTCTTTTAATTTAGCCTCTAAAGATGCAAAATTAAATTTAAAGTTTAATTAAGTCATAATGAAACTTGAAGTGGAAGCAGTATAACCCTCACAAAGCTCTAGATTTGCTCACAACAGCCATTTTAAACACAAACATCTGTGGCCGCCAATGCATGCTGCTAGTATGGAACACAATGCAATTCTGTGTACTGTGTAAACACTGATGCCTGGTGGTATGTAGGTGAATAACATCAATGAATATGTATTAATACATGCTGAGTTAAGTATCTGAGTCAAGGTCACAGCAACAATGTCACTATGTCAGGAATCCTGAGCAGCGCTCCTCTCTAACTGAGCAATATCTGGAAATAATATTGACACCTTAAACAACTGATGAATTCATTGGGAGCTCAAAAAAATCCATCTCAAATGATTTCCCCATCAGTAAAAAACAGAATGTGCGCATTAATAATTCATCTAGATTCGGAGGGAATTGATCCACAGAGATGGCAGAGTCTTGACGGTTGGGATTGGAGGGTTGGATTAATGCTCCTGCACATACACAGTGTAGACACTTGTGCACACATTTACATCTACACATGTATATGTACCCATATGCTGAAATAGTGGGTTACATAAACCTAGCAGAAATAAATAAGATATGTATGTCTGCCATAGAGCTTCTAAAGGCTAAACAACCACACATTAATGTCGTGATAAATTGGATCATTAAATAATGATGATGCTTTTTGAATTCCCACAATAGGTATCAGGTTAGCATTCACATTTCCATCCAGAATGTGTTCAGCAATGCCCCATTTCTGCACTAGTTAAATGGTGCCTCACTGTCGTGGTATCCATGGGCTTTTGCTTTGAATTGAGTTTATCCAATTATCTTGCAGGTGTGACATCACTGAAGCTGAAGAAAGCCTAGGAGGCAGAGAAAGTGCTGCCGGTTGAATGAGAGATAAGCAAATGAAAAAGATGCAAATGGAGAAAGTTATTTTGAAATTTTTTTGAATGTCTAAGCTAATTGGTCGCTAGAGAGAAGATGCTGATGCAGAGGTTTTGCAGCCTGCTGCAAAGCCACCCACTCTACAACTCGCACAAAAGCTCCGAGGCAAGCATGTGCACATAGAAAACAGACAAACACGCACACACAAATGCATCTGCCACAGTGCCAGTAACAGCCTACCCTACCCCTTACTTAACAATACTAAGTTCTCCATAAAACACATTAGATGTCATTGTGTTCTTGTCTTTGGTATCATTTCTCTTGCCAGCTATCTTTTGTGTGGTATATGTTAAAAGTTGACATTAGCACACCAGAGTGGTCCTGCTTTTGTCCTTTTCATGAAGCATTTCAATCTCTTCCCTGCCATTAGCCAACATGGCTTGTCTGCCTGAGTCACATTTTACAGAGAAGAGATGTAGAACTGTTCTCTCCACACCCCATTAGAGACTAGGAAAGAGCCCCAATAAGCCTGGGACTCTGTGCAGAACATATGCAGACTTGTACTCTCACACACACAGGTGCACAGACACACACACATATACATACATACATTTCATAGTCACAAAGCAGACGTGCTGTTCCTTCAAAATAATCACTTGATAAAGATGCAATAAAATAAACCAAAACAAAATGAGCAGTGTTATAATGAGCTGCAGAGGGAGTGGAGGACACCTGTTTGTTTATACAATCTTTCACAAACACTGTGCGGTTAATCACCTGAGGTGCTGCTGAGGTGACGCTTATCTACATCACAATGGAGGGGTCGGCCCGCATTAAACACAGAGGACAGATGCCGATCCATTTTGCTTTGGCTTTTCAGTTTTAATGCCTGCTTTTTTCCACCGAGACACAGATGCAGATGTTCTGTATTGTGCTGCACCTGCAGTTCCAGCCCAACTCCTGCTTGCCAACCATCAGAAAACATCCAGACTGTGTGTGTTCACAATGAGCCGAGTAAAAAAATACCTCCCCCATCAAAGATGGGAAAGAAAGACATCAAAAACTATTTCAATCTCGCCTCAATTTTCTCTCAATAGTTGTCTGTAAAGTACTTCTCTATCAAGAATAAAGAGAATCCTATTACATATTTCTTATTTTTACTAGCTTTGTTGCCTCTGACGGCCTTTCAACAACTGTAGTTACCACTTTATTTGCTGCCTCTATAAAGGTGACTTATAAGCTGTTATCACAAGGCCAGAAAGAAACGTCAATACAAGATTAAGAGGTGTGAACAGAGAAAGGGACAGACTTCATTAAAGTTGATGTAGAGCTACAAACACCTATTGATATGTGTGAGACAACTGGTGTAGTTGAGAGGTTCAACTGAGTTTTGGCCCCTCATTGACACCTATTGACTCCCATTGATTTGTCAGATGTAGCTAGCTGGCGGGGAAATCTTATTTAGTTCAACATTCATTTTCCAACAATGGTAAAGATGCTTCAAAAAGGACTGAGACGATGGAATTATTCTGCCAATGCTGAGACACACCAACATCTAATATATCCAGTATCTTAGTTTGGCCCAATATGTGCTCAAACTAGTGCTATCCAAATAAAACTGATACAAATACAAAACATATAATTAAAATTGTGTAAAAATCAACAACACAAGCTCACGGAAAACAATGTTTAGAGGTGAAAAAATCTGGAGTAGATCTAGTCGTCAAAGTCGTCGTCAAACCCATTCATCAGTGGTTAAAATACCATCACCACTTATCATCAGCTGACTCATTATGAGCATTTAACAGTTCCATTGCATGAATGTATGCAATTTGTTACAAAGGGCCAAGTCTAACAGGAGGAGAAAGTCCACATCAAGTATGCATTAACTTCTGTCAAATTTACATTATGGTTGCATGGTAATGCAGATTGATTTAAAAGTCTGCACTGAATTACCCCATAATGATAATAAACTTTGACAAAAAAACTTGGACTCATGTTCAATGTGATGCATCACATCACTTCAGCAAGTTTCAAGAGCCTGCCAACAGATTTTCATCAAATAATTGGAAAACAAAAGATGGCTGGAACAGCATAAAAAATACATAAAACTTAGCATAGTTTGCCAAATGGTTAGCTCTAATGTTAAGTGAATTTTATTTTTCAGTTCAAGAGCTGAAATATGTAAAAAGTGTGTTTATATTATATATTTTTCTTATCGTCAACACATGATATGACCAAAATCAACAATGAGTTGATCATTGAACTGCGTGACATGTTCCTTCATTACAAAGACTTTTTATTTTTCTTCTTCTTGGAGTCAGTCCCACATACACCAACCTGCTGCCATAAATACTCGATAGAGCACTAAACAACAAATGCACAATTTACTCCTATCTGAGTAACATTTACTAAAAACTACAGTGCCCAGTGGAACAAATAATTTAGTGTTTTATGTGTGTGTGTGGTTGTTTGTGTATATACACACACACTCACATCCACACACACACACACACACACACACACATACTGTGTACACACACATATACCTGTCTGTAAAGATTTATGTTTTCAGTAGGAACAACTACAAGTGCCACATACAGGCTGTGGAAGTTGGAGAGAAAGAGAGATGACTAACACATTGTTGGCTTTGGTCCTTTCATGGGATGTGTTGACAATATAAAAAGAAATAGAATATCGCTGGCCATATCTTTCAACAAGTTTGGGAAAGTAAAACTACTTTGTTAAGGTTAGGAAAACATTTTCTTTATGATTAAAAGAAACCATTGTTGACTTTAAGCAGGAAGCAGGATGTGAACACAGTCTCTAGTGTTGAAGTTACACACTTTGAACTTCCAAAAAGCCACCTCGACCTTCTCCCAAAGAGGTTTTGTAGTTTTAAAACAATACCACGCTACTTCTGCCTCTGCTACTGAAAGAGGACAATCATTATTTGTGAAACTGCAAGAGGCAGCTTGTCAGGAAAATATAAACATAGGTCATTTCAGGCATTTGAACAACCGGTTCTGTTTTTCTGGTGAGGACGGTTACTGTAAAAAAAACACAGCGTATCTTTGTTCTGTGGGTCAGAACATACAACAAAAATATATCAAAGAAAAACAGTGCTGCTGCTGCCTCTGTGGCTGATTACTCACTTAATGCAGTTTCATACCATATCATGCTGGTTTGGTCTAGTTTGGCCCTCAGCTCCTGACAACAGAGCGAAGGCTGTAGCAGGTGAACGAGTTCATTAGAGTAGCAAGCTGGGGTCCACAACAAGCAGCCTCTTCACATGGAATAGCAGAGCTTAGCCTTCAGCTGTGACCTCTCCCATCCAACATTCAGAGATAATACGGCAGCACAGAAACTCAAGGCAAACAGCGTTCACACAGAGTAAGTAGCACATAACAACCTTGCCTCGCAACGCACTGCCCCCACTTACTTCTACCCAAACTCCCCCACAACTCTCTGTGCAGTTCAAATATTTTATTTTATTTACAGTATGAATATTTACAAAGGTCAAAGCTTCAAAAGTTTGGAAATTGTTGAAAGAAATATAAAGAGTTAAGGTCAAGGTTAGGGGTGTAATGAAGGCAGAAAACAAAATCTCTACACACATTTTACTCTCTGTGCATGCTGATGATTTTTGCCCTCCAAGAACCCTTCAAACCAGCAGAACATGTACTCTATCTCTCCTTCATATGAGTGCAGAAAACAAATGTCTACCTGTGTAACAGGTGTACAACAGAACCCAACCACGATATTATACTCCAAATCTTAGAATTTAACCTAGAAACTGAATGATATTATGGTAGTCTATTAAAAATTAACCTGAATTGATATGAATCCTGATATAACCTAGAAACAGCATCTTGGCTGCCATCTGCTCTGCATGGGGATAACTTAGATCATTTATGCATTGTTTGCTATTTTGCCAATCGAATGAATTGCCTTGAATATAAACATTATCCTTTAATCCCTTAGGTAAATTGGGCTCTATCAAATTGGGTTTCACAGTATTCAGTGAAGTTGAGAAAAGGCAGAAAAGATTGAATCTTTTACCACCACCAGATGTTCTTTGTAGGTTGCATCACATGTGCACACTTATTTTTTATGTTTTCCCTCCACCCTTTCATCTAATATTGTTGTAATATTAACAGTTTCAAACTATATTTTAAAGAAAAGTTATCTTGAGTGTAATGTATCACCTCAAAAAGTTAAGATTTCACTGGTTATTTGTGCAGCAATTTAATCTAAAATGATCTAACAGCATCTTCTGTTTGCTCTTTAAAAAAGCAACAACAAAGCAACAAACCTAAGAAGCTCTTCTCAAAGCTGCCCATCAACTTGTAATTCCAAATACATAGCTTTTGTGTAATTTAGTCAGAAGCAAGGGTTTGCTTCCTACTGGGATTGATGTGCTAAAAAATGTTGCACTCAAATTTACTCTTGGGATAAGTGTCCATTAAATTAAATGTGTTAGCTTTTCTCACAGATTATATGTCTTGCCACAAATAACACATCCTGTTTTAACTAGTTATGGCGAAAGCCTTTGGTGTCTGACTCACTCAAGCCTTCCTCCTGTCCTTGTTCTACTTGTCTGCCTCCACCAAATGGATAATGGATTTTGAGCAAAATACCAGCCACGAAAACTATCCAACCAATCAAAATGTTACCCAACAGTACATCCACTATCTCCATTGAAAAAGAAGCATTTGAGCTCAAATATGAAAGGTGCATAACACTTCTTTTGACCTGTACTTGCCATTAACAGGTAAACTAGGAATTTTTCACCTCTATGTCAAAACAGCTGAAATAACTTTATTTTCAATGTCAACATTAAAAGAATAATTGCTAGAAAAAAAAACTTTCTCATAAACACCATCTTAATTATACAAATCTGTATGGAAATTTACATAAAAACCTCATTTGGGGAAAAAAAACTGTTTCTAGATGAATTGTAAAAAATATTTTGAATGCCTTTGGTCAAATTCTATTCAAAACAGATGGAAACTAAGCAGTAAAGGAACAAAATGTTCTTTTGATATACACCTTCAAGACCTGATTTCAACACCCACAGTTGCAACTACAGCTGCTACTGCAACAACACTTTTTGTAGATCAAGTTTATTGTCATGTGCACAATCATAGAAATCCATTCTCCATATTGAACCTGTCCAAAATATAAGGAACAGTGGGCAGCCACTGTGCAACAACCAGCTCCCATTCTAAGCCAGTTACCTGGTCAAGGGCACTGACAGGAGAACTGACCTAACATACATGTTTTCAATGGTGGGGTAGACCGGGGGAATCACAGGGAGACCATCCAAACTCAACACAGAAATGCCCCTGCCTTTACTGAGAATCAAGCCCTTGACAGCACAATTCTGCAGCTCACAATTTACATCCAATGAAAACGTTCAACACCAATGCAGGAACCAGTGGCCTTTGAATGTGTAAAGCAAGGTTGTGGAGGTTGAGGTTGTGAATGATAAGACCAGAGTGCAGTGCAGTTTGAGGTTGGTCACAAAGTCTGGATAAATGCCCAAACGATCAAAAGTCTGGCTTTCAGACATTCAGATGGATTTCTGGCATGTCAAAAAATATGGTCAGCTGTCTTGCAGTTTGTGCAGTTCCACAGTCCATATGGCTGCTGTCAAAATATCTGTTATAAACTGTGGTGGGCTTGTTTTAAATTAACTGGGGTAATTTTTTCCTGCTGAGGCTAAAACTGAAGTCTTGACTGAGACTGCAGCTTTCAGCCATTTGCGGATCCATACTTTTCTTATATAAACCTTTGTTGTCTTTCCTTCTTCTTACTTTCCATTCATAGTGCAATTGCACAAAGGAACATTGCCTGAACATTGTTGAGAACACAGTTGCCTTGTTTGAATAAACTTTATTGGAAGTGTCAATGAACAGAACCAACCAGGGGTTACATGCTTAGTCAGTGTGAGCAGCCACTTCACGAGCGGCAGGTTCTGATCGTGAACAGCAGACAATTAAATGGCTTGTGTGAGTTAACACAACGTACAAGATTCATAAAAATTCAGTGTCTGTTGAGCTTTACACACTTACTTTAGAGGTGCTGCACTGGCACAAAAAAAACATGCACAGAAAGGTCACAGTCCAGATCCATGATCCTTTCGCTTGTGCGAGGACTGCCCTTCGCAACTATTATTACCTGCTTCTTGAAACTGTGTTCTTGTGCAATGATAGACTTGCAGGTTGTCATTAAAAGCAGTAAAGGTAGTGGTGTGTTACATTACCACCAGAACAGTTGTAGGTCTTGCTCAACAGTCCTTCTCTTCATTAAAAGTTAGTTAATTGACGGTGAACTGGATCTTCTCGTGAAGGAGTAATGAGCTGGGAGGGAAGGTCAGGTTCGGTGAATCAGCACTGATCTCGCTTGTGCTAATTACTATAAAGGGAAATCCGGAAAATTCCAGTCAACTCGCATAAAGAATCAGAAAAACCTATCATTACAATGTGTCTATCTACAGGGAATATCTCTAAAGAATATTGATACTGCAAAAACATTTTGACTTAAGCTTATAAGCACCAATTTTATCTCCTACTCCATCCTCTTATCCTCTGTCCATTTGACTAGTCATGTGCATTTACGTGATTGCCTGTCCCACCACCCTGCAGTGAACGTTTTAGCCCGTTTACACGAACACTTTATCATCCTCTCCTCTGTCAGCATCCGCTCTTCTATTCCCTTTGTTTTTCCACATCTCTGCTCTCCTGTTTTCATCTTTTATTTTCGTTTTTACATGCTGGCCAGTCTCCACGCTTGTGTTCTGCATCTCTCCCCTCTCTCCTATCTCTGCTTTATCTCCTCCATCTCTCCAGCTGTCCCTCTCGTTCCTCTCTCCCTGCCCTCCCATCTGCTGATCATGCCCTGATAACTGTGCAGAGGGAGGTTCTTCCCTCCTAACACCGTCCTTCTCTCCTGATGTTCCCCACTCTGTCCCCTATCTATCAGACTTTCTCCAGTCACACTCCCACTACCTCCTTCACCCTGTTTCCTTTACTTCAACCGTACTCCACTTCTTTCATCCATCTCTCTCCTTCTCCCTCTATCTCACTCACAAAATATCCCTTCATCATTCATCTATCCATCCAGCCAACTACTTCCCCTGTTCCTCCCAACCAGCCCAGACCCTAAAGCAGTGGGATCAAAATGTAGGGGAGATAGAGCATGAGCCAAGATAAGCTCTCCCCGCAGGTCACTGTCTATGTACCAGCTGATAGGAATCAATCTGCACCCCAGGATACTGCTCCTTTTGTTGTGTTTTTCCTCTCTGTTACAGGCCCGTTGTTTTATTTTCCTCTTACTCAAATCCTAACCATTTTTTCTGAAGCATTGCCAAAAATCATTACACTGCAATACCTAGATCCTTTTTTTCTTCCTCTGTCATTACAGCATTTGAATTGTGTTTTTTCTTTTTCTGCTATATTTTATTCACTACATACCACTGGGTACTCTGTAAAGATGTTCGCCACACACCAGACATATCATTCATATTTCACCCATAAATAGACCAAAACAGCTTGAAAACAAGAATATACCTAAAAGACATCTAATGTCTTGACATCATCTCCAGGCTAGCTGCTGTTTTGATAGCTTCTGTAACTTAATGCAGTATCTCAGTAAGGGTTTCTTACATCTGCTTTTCTAAAGTGAAACATGTTCCTGTGGTGAATATCCAGTGTTATAGATATTAATTATTAATAGATATTAATCTATTGTTATTGAGATTGACAGGTCGGCACTGACGTCAAACGTTCATTGCAGTAGGCTAACACGACTAACACTCCTTATTAACCACTTATGTAACTCTCTTGAGGATGTCAGGAGAACAGTGGTGGATATATTGACTTGTGCCGCACCAGGATGATACGGAACACATGAATTGTTTTGTTGTTGTTGACTGTGTGAAAATTTGCCATCCACAATTTAATCAATAACATAAGTGCCACCATCAAGAGAAGAGTGGGCACATTAGGTGGAAGGTAAGCGGTGAAGGTTAAGCCATGTTTGCAAATATACTGCACTTGCTTATATAATAACACCAAATTAATGTTAATTATTTAAAAACTACAGATTCAGTTATGTTTCATACTGTAATACAGTACCCTCTTACCCATTTTACTGATTACTCTTACACGTTGTCTTGAAGCATTTGTTTTCTAAACTGTACACACTGACATTGTAGTCTTGCTATGGTTATGGGTATAGTTAATGTGTTAGCACGTTAATTTAGAGTCATGTTTCTAGCCAACTGACAAATCTAGGTCTAATATCCACTCTACTTTTAGCTCCTCCCTGGTCTCCACCAACTTGTGAGCCAAATATCTGTCACTTTAGCAGCTAAACGCTAAATGCGGCAGAACTACTTGCTTTGTTTGTCTGCTGTTTAATGGCGGACAGGTAGCCCCACATACAGTCAGTTTATCTGAGCCTTTTTGCTGAAAGTTGATTAGATTGGAGAGACTGAACCTAAACAAGATTTCCTCCACATATGTTTTATGACTTCAAAATACTTTGCTTGGAATAATATTTCATTTCAAGTTAGTTTTTTTCTACAGCAATTTCCGTTAACTAGTTAAAAAATATTAAAATGAAATCTATTCACTTTCCCTCAAAAATACGAAATCTATGAATATGCAAATATTCAGAAGTTTAACTAATGGACAAAATATATCTCCTGCACTAAAAAGTCCATTCTCAGTGTATGGGCATCAGAGGCACTTGTGCATTGCATACTCGACCATGATAAGCTTCAAAACTTGTCACAATGATGCTCATACATAAACATGTGAAAAACAACAAGACTCAAAAACTCTCTCTGCAATCGACTCTGCCTGAACAGTTGACAGGAGTCACATCAATGTATCACCCTCGTCACCTTACACCAGGTACTTCTGTTTACAACTGTGCTCTCTACAACTGTTTTGCACATCCCATGGCATTCATTGCCATCAGACACTTTTAAAATTACTGTAATATTGAGTGTTTTTTTTATATATTTTTACTTACTGTACTTATTGCTTAATATGTGTTTTTTTTACTATTTCGCTATTATTGTGACGCAATATTGTGTTTTTTGTTACTTATTGTATTATATATTGTATTTAAGTGCGTCGTATCAGGGTGGACAGCAAAGAAAGAATTTCATTGCACAGAGGAAAACTTTCTTTTGTGACAATAAACATCTTGAACTTGAACTAAGATTTAAGGTGAGGGGGGCTGCTGGCCACCCAACTGGCCTTTGTCTGTCAACCTACTGACGTTTAACTGGCAACAGTCTTAGGCTTGAGGGAAATAGTGTTCATTAAAAAATACATTCAACTATATTACATTGTTTTAATTTTTATCTACCACCTCTGTTGAGATAAATGGAGAGAAATAGCAGTATGATGTTGCCTGGTTACGCAGATCCCTGCTTCTGTGCTATCTTTACATCAAGGACAACAATGGAAATAAGTCTTGGACCTTTTGTAGCTGTGTGTGATTTAATGTCCTCCTCCACATAACGTCAACTAAACTAAACTGAAACTGCATAAAGTATGTTGACTGAGGGCTTCATTTTTAGCTATTTCCATATCAAGTTCTGCTTCCTCTTTGGCTCTCCAGATGCATGCAGTTGATCAACCGATCATCCATTAAAACATCTTATCTATGGAGAAGCTGTTTGGGAGCCCCAGTTAGCGGAGGATCCTCCACCTGAGAAAGGTCACAGTAGAGGTGGATGGGAGTGGACCACACACACCTCCTGCCACAGAGAGATTTATCAAGCCAGCTTTGCTCCCCGAAACACATGGTTAATTTAGCAGCCATTACAGGTGACATCTTGATGAATAGAGAGGGCTGTTCACGCATACATAGGCAATAGGCATAAACACACACAAACACACACACAGAGACACGCTCATAGAAAGAATAATGGTCATTTTACTGCAGTCTGCAGGAGGACAGGAGATAAAAGTTAGTGTTGGGAGAATGATGTGTCAGGATGGTTTCATTAGCTCAGAGATAGAAGACTCCTGTCTGCGCCATCAGTGATCATTCTAGGGGAAGAAATTATTCTTCATTGCCAGAGATGAACATGTGCACTAACACAGTGACAAACTACTATGTTACTTATTATAATGCCTAACTACTTAAGCACCAGAATAATCCTGCCTCTGTAATTATGGCTCCTGTTAATCAGGATTTAAGAAATTTGAAATGCTATTAGGTGAAAAATGTGGAACTGCACCTATGTTTGCATCCCCAGGGAAAATAGTGAACACAGCCATGAGACAAAAGGCCATTTCTCATCAATCCCTTCACCCATTTATCATAATTTTCATCCCTCAAAACTGATACGTATTGATTTGATGGAGCTGCCCTTCACTGCTTTGAGTAGGAGGTTCCACACACACCACAAATATTTGATCACTGTCAAACATGTGTTGGCTGGGTCTGTGACAAACATACACTAAGCCGCTCTACAAAGAGCTGTCTATTCAAACCAACAGATGATATAGAGTTGTTCTACCCACACATGCAGGAAGCAGTCTGCCTACGGTTGAACGGCAGCCCAGAACCTGAAGCGGATAGAGAATGTCCTTTATAAGGCAGCGACTCTGCTCATGCTTGTGTCTCTCCGGTGGGTTGGCAGGGCGCAGAACAGACGTACAGACAGACAATAGAGAAGTCTCTATAGAGATCAGCCTTTACTGCTACACAGCCACCACTTTCTTTCTTCAGTCCCTATGCCTGCAGGGACACTGTAACCCCTTAATGTACATTCTGAAAACATGGACAAATTAATTTTTCTCTGCTTTGTTGAATATCAAACTCTCTCAAGGACTAGCTTCGTGAAAATTATTCTGTGTAAATTAAATGAGAGGTCTGGGAGTACGTAGCCTTGTACCATAACTCCTAATAAAGAAATACCAGAAAGTCAATACTTTGTCTGTCTGTATCATCACAGTATCAATCATATCAGATCAAACAATCACATAAGATGCAAACTTGATTTGATTATAGTCTTTCACCACTATGGGTAGTTTTCTTATACTGGGGCTGTGGAATGGAGCGGTGTCATTACCCTCAGCACTCATCAAGATGCACCCTGAAGGTCAAACCTGATGAATTGGAGAGACAGCTCTGTTATAGAGAGCAGCCATTATCCAAGATACTGAAAGAGATTATTCACTCTCCTGAGAGAGGAGAGGAGAGGAAACATTAAAAGGGAAGAAAATAAAGGTACAGAAGTAGACAAAGATTAAGGGAGAGAAATAAAAATAGAAGGAGGGGGGCAGGTATAGATATCCACATACTCAGGCTCAGAGAACACCTCAGTGAAGAGTCACTGTGAGATGCTGATAGCTGATCGGTGACAAAACTCCCCTACCCACTTAAAGCTGACACCTCGGTGCAACTGTTTCTCTCCACAGCAGGCAGTCAGGGATGATATCAGTGTACCTGAGAGAAGCTAGAATACTCCCAGCCCAGTTAGAGCTGACACCAGGAAACAGTCTCCCTCCTCCGCTCCCCTCTGTCTCGACTCAACATTTTTTCTCAGCGGAGATGTCCTTTGACAGAATTCTGCGCTGAAACCACTCCACAAGGCTGTTAGCTGCAGATATCCCCTCAGGCTGAAATTTAAGGAGGGAAACGCCTGCTGGTTTGAGTGAATTAAAATGAAGTTGATCCGTAACCTTATCACCAAGCAATTTGCCAATAATCTTAAAACATGGACATCCTTTTTTACTCTATACTTATATTTGAAACTGGGGCAAAAAAACTCTGAGCTAAGCCATCCAGCCTATGGGATATCCTATCCTAATAGGGGTCTTCTTGAACCCTGAGCCCATCTTCCAGTCTGTCTCTGCCTCTCTCTGCAGGCTGTGGTGATGAAGTGTTCTGTGCCTGCAGTAGTCCAGCGGTGTGCCATGCATGATAAAGAGTAAGAGATTGTGGGGGAAGCCTTGGGAAGGCTGTGCAACCCAGCTGCTGGTACAAAGCTGCAGGCCAGGAGCCATGCTGTAGGCCCAGGAGGTGAATTAATGATTTGAATGGCAGTAAAACTCGGATGCAAATAGGCTTGGTCTGGTACATAAACACACAGTCATATGCATGAAATGACACGCATAAACAAAGGTGAGTGCCTGGATTTATCCGCAGATACAAAGTAATGCTAATGCATGCATGCACACATAAATGCACATATAACTCTACATATTGTAAATCAATGCATATAGTCACCCTCATGATCATCTACAAGAGATGAATACTGACAAGAACAAGATATCGAGAGAAAAACAGCCTATTTTTCCTCTTCTGTGACACATCACGTATATTCACACCTTAACCTCTAATGTATTTTAGACAGGGGTGAAAAGATACAGTCAGACGTCACAAAAGATGAGTTTTGGAATTCAAATAAGGACAAGGACAGAGTAAAAATACATCTCAAATCAAATGTGGACATAATCTCAATGTAAAGAATACAGTACTACAGTATATACCTGTTTATCTGTATAGAATCCACACAGAGTGTGTCTGCGTGAATGTGTGTGTGCAATGCGTCAGTCTCAAAGCTCAGAGGATTAAATTAGAGGAAGAGTGGGTCCTCTGTTGTGAACAGAGTAAAGGTGGACCACTTCATGGGTCACACCTCCAGACTCCATCAGCACTCCAGGCCTCATTGAGGAGAAGATCTCAAGGGTCTGGGGTGGACAAGATGACCTGAGGTTGGCCTGGGGAGCCCACGCTGAGACGGGCAGACATCACTGTACAGGTCAACTGCACTTCTCAAGGGTGTAATTAAAAAGTTAGAGGTGTGATTTCTGCTGTTGCTGCAAAATACCATACAGTTTATTACCTGAGGCAAAAACTGTTCAGTTTTCCTTAGTGAATAAATTTGAATGGTTTTAATATTAACATAAAATTGATCTTAATATTAAATACAAACTCATTATATAATTTTATTCATTATCTGAAGTTAGGCTGAGTTTGTTTTGCCTGCTTAAAATTGAGATAGATCCTACAGACTTGGTCCATATTCATTGATTTTTCCTCCTGGGACTATGATCAGTTTAAGGCAGTGATACCTAAACTTTATGGCATGTAAAATGAAGTAGTGTCTTTTTGTGAGCGCTCATGACTATTTGTATATCTCTAAAGATTACGACCAGGTCCACAGAAGAATGTTTTTTTCTCCTGCTACTTCTGAAGAATTTATTTATACTATTTACATGAAAAGTACTTGAAAAAAGCTAAATGAAAGGACAAAAATAAAATCAATACAACTGTGGGTAGCATATTTTTTCAGATTCTGTCACTCATCTCACCACCCCTAGGGTATATCTTGTGACTCTCTAAGGTCCCAGACCCCATTTTTATATTTTTTTTATACTTAATTTTATACTTAAAATGTAATTGTCATTATTACATATCAAACTACCCAACAGTATATAAAGTAATTAAAATGAACTCCATCCCATCAACTATACTAAAAGGACACCTCCATCGAACTGACATATAAAGGTCAGTTTACTAGTGATGGAGAGTACTAATCAGCCTCTGAAAGCAGTTGAAAAAGGTCTTCTATGGCACTGGAGGAGCAGCGTCAAGGCTGACAAAATAATCCTGGTGATGTTTGGCTTGCACACTATAGATTTATAATGAAAAGACTTTGGTTGCACTATGGGAAATGTAGGCTCCAGATCCACCATACTAGGTACTAAAGCTGGGATATAACGGTCACTCCTGCTTTAGTGGCTATTATTTTTTTTAATCTCTCTCTCCCAGTCTGCCAACTTTTTGGAAGAGCAATACTAAATCACTAGTGCCCCTTTAAAATTATGTTTACGTGCAGTGCATCTGTAATAATAATACAGGATATCACTCTAAAAGAAGCCATTCCCCGTGTTGAATACTTTAACTTTTGCTTCTTTAATTACATTTTCTTGCTACTTTTGTAGATCTACTTAAAATTATGAATGCACTACTTTTACTTATAATTAAGTATTTTTACATTAAAGCACTTTTTCTGAAGAAAAACATCTTAGACTGGCCTCTACTGGTTCCAGAGCATATGAGGAGCTCACTCCTCATTCACAGAGCTGTTTGTTCCCTCCACTCCCCCGTTCGAAGCTCCTCTGCTCAATATTGCTCTGTGGTCAACTAAGATTTACTCCACTAAAATCGCTTACCACTCTCTCAAACACCAGGGACACACAAATCAGACACACACAAGCAGCAGAAGAGAAGCCCCTCCCTGCAGATAATCACAAAATGGCTGTTTTAACTACATTGTTGCAGAGGAAGCGACACCCTGTTAATCCATGAACACATGGTTAGGGTTGGTTTAGGCATATCTCTTTTTCTATCCAGCTAGCATGTCCAGGTTTCTGAAAAGCCAGGATTAAAGCTAATCAGAAACCATCGTGATGTTTACATGTGCAGTATATTGGATACTACTAATCATAACTAGGATACTAACGAGCATGTAAACACATGCTCTATGTGTTATTAATTTAGATGTTGAAGATTAGTACAGAGCTTCTGCAGATAGATTTACATCCCCACTGGTTATTAAGAAACTGTTCCCTAATTTGGTTTTCGTCTTCAAAGATCTCAATTTGCATTCTCTTTTACTTAGTCTCAGTCCCTCTTAGACCTGATTTAGAACTGGGATTTGGTCTTAAAATTGACTCAAATATGATAGTCTTAACAATGGTGGCATGTGGTGGCAGGATCACCTTGTGGTACGGGAGCTCCTTCACTACTTAAGAGCATAATGGGAATTAAAAGTTGTATTGAAATGTCCTTACCTACTAAGGATGAGGATATTTATTGTCATTCCAGAACATGTTATACATGAAAGGGAACTAAATGAGGTACTGATGTCCCGGTGCAGGTAATAGCAATAATAAAACCCAAAAAATAAAGTACACAATAAAACACAGTTAAAATAAAATTAGTAAATCAATATATAAGTATTGTAAGTAAGTATAAAGTGAGAAGAGTGTGAGGATAGTAATACGACAGTAAGACATATAAGATAAAGATAGGGTGGCCAAGTGTGCCCGAAGTACAGCAATGCTCTGATATAAACAATGATAATAATAATGATAATAGCAGCAATTGTTCTGTGAGATGCAGAATTGATCAGTCTCATCAGGGAGGAAGCTGTACCTCAGCCTGGTGGTTCTGGACCAGATGCTGTCCGCTTGCATGGTGGGTAGAGTGCCTCAAGATGAAGGAGGCCTTTTTCCTGCACCTGCTGATATAAATGTCACTGATGGTGGGCAGACTGCTGCCAGTTATCTTCAATGCAGTCTTTACCACCCACCGCAGTGGCTGTCTGCCTACAGTAGAGCAGTTACCATATCACACTGTGATGCAGGAAGTGAGGATACTCTTCCACCACAGAGGAACGTGAGGACCAAAGTGCCGAGGCCAGCCCTCTTCATCTTCCTCAGACAGTAGAAGGGTTAGTGGGCTGGCTGTGTTGATGCTTTAGGTAAGGTTATCTGGGACACACCTCCAGGTATTTGAACTGGAGACCATTTCTCCAGTTCCTCTTGTGTTGTGGACGGGAGGGGGAGCGGTGCTGGTCCACAATCATATCCTTTGTTTTCTTCACATTGATTGAGAGGCTGTTTACTTTGCACCACGCCTCCAGTCTTTCCATTTCTTGCTTGTACGCCTCTGAAACGCACTGCAGTGCCTCTGGTGGAATCACAAGCATTGTCTTGAATGGTAGCGATCAGCCCCAGTGGCAGTGTTGCAGCCAGAATGTGACGCAGTCATGCCGGGTCGAATCAAGATTTAAGGACTCAGCCTTGAATGTTGTCTGGGTCTACAGCCTTGCGGTGGTTGACTTTCTGCAGGATCCTCCTCACATTTACTTCACACTGAGGGGGCAGCTCACCTGGTTGGGGTAGGGTGAGCCTGGAGCCAAGAGAGGTGTTGGAGTCCTCAAAACAAGCATTAAAGGTTTTAAGAGCATTAGGAGAAGCGAGTCCCTGGGAGCATTCTGTGTCTCTTCTGGTGTAGTCTCTAATGCTCTTGATACCCCTCCACATGCTCAGGCGGTCATTAGTGGAGAAGTGACCCTGGATTTTGAGAGCATAGGCAGCTTTGGCTCTCTTTATACCAACAGTGAAGTTTCTCCTTGCTGCTCTTAGTGCAGATGTGTCACCAGACCCGAATGCAGAGTAAAGGATTTTCAGCTGAGAGCGGATCTCTGCATTCTGCTGACATTCTGCATCGGCTGGCTGACCCTTTGCCCCAACCAGGGAGACACAACC
>NW_023339785.1:20401899-20426123 GCF_004916995.1 Morone saxatilis | reverse complement strand
TTATATTGAAAAACATTTAAATCCTTTCCTGCATTCTATCTATCCTCTCTCTCTCTCTCTCTCTCTCTCTCTCTCTCTCTCTCTCTCTTTAAACATGCAACAACTGCTTTGATGGCCATTGAAAAAACTTTTAATTAGTTAATCAAGTTTTTGCAGGGAGAATTACAGTAATTGAGAGGATCTCATATTTATTTTGCTATCCCTTTATTTGGGCAGATTTAATCCTTAAGAGAACATCTGCTGTAGTAGAGAAGAGCTTTCAGCAGCTGTTGATAAACTATGAGCTGTCAGTCAAGTCCTATATACCCACCCGCCCCTCGCATTTCCCAGAGGGACAGAGAGAGGGGAAGAAAGACAGAGAGTTAATCAAAGTAGTAGTCTTGCAATTAAGTAACAGTGAAAGTTACAGGATTGTATCTTGAATCCATTCGGCTTACTTCATGCCTGAGATGAGGGCTCTAAATAGACTCTGTTGTTTCTGAGGTTCAGTGATTAAGCTGGTCATGGCACATAAGAATACAATAGAGTAGTGTTTTTACACTGCATTTTTATGTTCCTCTGTACGCCGTCCTGGGGAATCGTTGAGCAGTACAATCACTGTTTTGTTTTGAAAATTCATCCTCTGCCATGCATACTGAGATTAAATTCAAATGTTTTGTGATGTTCATCAGCTTCTCCTATGAATAATACCAAGAAGCTTCATTCTGGCTAAGGAAATTCGTTCTGATGGGTGAAGGTTATCCAGATGGATCCGGAGCGTGGTCTCAGTGTATGATTACATGTTTAGCTCCAATATTGATGTAATCCTCAAAGGGTATTACCCTGTCACAACCTACCTGTGGATATGCATCACAGGGCTTTAAGTCTGCACCCAATCTCCCACTATCTTGCCCCTGCAGCTTTTTCTATCAAACGGACGCGATTCGGCACACTTCTCATGATGGGGTGCTCCTCTATTCTCTAGCTGCAGTTGGACAGCTGACCCTCTACCCAAGGCGCATTTTCTAACAGGTCTGAATGTTTTATTCATGGCACCTGTAGAACACAGTAAACTGCTAGACCACAACCAAAACAAAACGGCCCAGTCACCTCAGGAGAACCACTGTCCCTGTTGAAATAAGATACCTCACATCTTTGTTGCGGCGGTGCTGTGATCCTCATACCATGCAACAACCACGCTGTGACAACTAAATCCATTTCACTCAATGGTTGTAAATAAAAAATATTTGAATGCTTTTTTTAACCAGTCTGTTTGACTAAAAATAGATTCTTGTTTCTTGGATGTATAATAATGGATTATTTACATTTTTCAGAAATAGCCCTGTTATTCTGCAGTCAGCAACTAAGCAAATCAATTGAGGCAGTTCTGGGTTAACATTCTTGTTTTAGGAAACATTTTAATTAAGAATATACATTTCTTTACTTTTTGCAGAGAATTAGATAATACGATTGATACCATTCTCATATCTGTAGTTCTTTTTTAATTTATTTTTATTATATTGTTCTTACTGTTTAAACATTTGCTCTATAGGAACGCAATTTTGTTCCCTTATATACTGAATATTGTATAGGGAGAGAATGACTTGAATTCTGTCTTGTACCACATTTGTCTGGAAATATAGAGAGCTGTAGTCATGACGTCACATGCAGCTAGCCTGTATTGCACCAGCTTCTGTAACTCTGTTACTCAGTGCAATCTCTCATTCAGCATTTTTTTTGTTTGAAAGAATTTACCATATTTTGGGGGTTCACTGTCCAAGACAAATCAGCATGCACTTTAGCAGCTGCTACTAGAAATTTAAACATTTTAACAGACTTGAACAACTACCCTATGAAAACAGAAAAAAATATGCTGTATAAAAATGTTTACAGCGTTTTCTCCTCTCTGTCCTGCTGTTATTATTACACTCACTTCTTTGTTTGAGCTGTGACGTTTAGCCCACCAACGTCAAGGGGTTATGGGAAAGGTATTTATTACATTAAAGGCCACTAAAACAGAGAAATTGTTATAAGAATGACATTAGATCGTTTTTCAAAATAAGCTACCTTCCTTATCTAGATATACAAAGCGAGCCACACAACATACTATTGAGTATATGCCTAAGCTTCTGTTCCAAGGCTGGATTTTTAGTCAGGGTTGTTGTTAACAGGATTTTAAAAAACATAATGTCTTGGTGTAATACTGATTTTTGTTTGATTAAACAAACAAGATATTAGTTAGTGAACTGCTGGTAGATGGATTAGCCATACAGGCCTAGCTCTTGTACCTTATCTTCTTGTTATCTATCTTCCCAATAACAACACTATTGCAGCTACTAAGCAAATAGGAGGTCAACCTTCTGGCAAATACTTTGCTTTCTTGCTGAGAGTTTGATGAGAAGATTGATTGATTGACCATTTTCATATCTGTAAATATCAGTATAATACATATTTTATATTATTATATAATAACCAGCTGGTTAGCTTAACTTGACTGGAAACAGTTGCTGTTCTGGGCCAATAAATAGACATATTAAATATATAACTCCCTGTAAAACCATATGCTTGTTGTTTGTTTTCTTTAGTTTTGGTATGGATCACACATAACAGCCAGGTTAGCTGTTTCCTCTGTTTTCAGCCTTTATGCGAAGCTAATTCATCACTGAATATAGACTTATTTACCGGACATGCTGTGAGAGTGGCATTTATCTCACCTCATACAACACTCTGCAAGACAGTGAATTTCTCAAAACTATTGTTTTAAAACCAGTGCTGCTGTAATTGTTGGGAGCATGCCTCTTTCACTTGTCCAACCCTGGTCTTTCAAGGCAATCAGTGCATTTGAGCGATCGGCACTTTTGATCACAAAATGTATTCTCCCTCATGAAAAATGCAAGAATATCCCTCATGATCAATAACACCCGTACAACTGGATACCAGGTGATCAGACAGAGTGCATAATACACCTTGTGTGTGACAGGCGCGTATTGTAGAATGATTGAAATTGATACAACGTCAATGTTCAGTAATCACAGAGCTCCCTGTCTCTTCTCCTTGATCATTCAGAGTGAATCAGAGTCACTCTTTGATCAGTCTCTGGCGCTGTACCCAGGGGCCGGCAAAAAGAGACAGGCAGTACAGAGGAGAGGACAGACACAGCCATGTATTTACCCTTGCATTTCAATTTTACTAATGATTATTCACGTCCAGTCACTGTATAACAGCTTGGAGGAAGCCAAGTGCTGAGCCTTTATTATAGAAGATCTGAGTGAACATTATTGCTTTTGCTGCATGAAACAAACGCTTCAAGCAATTATAATGATTATCATTATCTGCTGAGAGACACGCTCGACGCAAATTGGCTCTATGTCAGTAATTAAGAGATGCGCCCCTTTTTTGGAGGGGGGTGAGTGAAGTTTTCATGGTGCTTTTAAAATAAAAAGCCTGAGTAACGCTGTGAAGAATTTTAATATCTAACTCGTGGGGAATAATTTGACCCCTTCTCTAAAAAGGTTCTACATTTGAATGTTATCACCTTTTACAATAGCTAATTACATGTAAGAAAAAGCAAAAGGGAAGTTTTGCAGCCCAATTTGAATCTTTTTACTCTAAAAGGTCGACCAACACAAGAAATGTACTGTCCAAATCAGGTCTGAGTTCTGTAATTGTATTTAACATGGTTCTCCTTTTTTCCTAATTTCCCAATTCTTTCTCTGGAAATGGCCTAAGATTGTGTGTGGCAGTGTGTAACAGTCTAATTTCCTCTGCATGTCGGACCAAGAGAAAGTAGCTGCATTAAAGCAATATCTAGACCATCCCCCCAGTAGCAGCCATTCAGTTACAGTAGCACCACCAGCCAGTGCAGGTGTGAGTTTATGTATACATTAAATTGCGCATTAATTTTGATTTTTATCACCTTCCACCGCTCTCACTGGGGTGTTGCTGTGACAGAATGAGGTTAGGCACAGCATGACCCAAAGGATGGCTACAGTAAAAGGCAATGATAGGAGAGCCAAACACCAGATGCTGTCATAGAAGAGTATTATTTGTTTACATCTGACACCCTCTCCTCTCACAAAAAAAACAATCCTCTCCAAACTTTCCCTCACTTCACATGTAATGAAAACTTTTGAGAGGATTGTTTCAGAATATTTTAGAGTTTTGGCAGGCAAATATGTGGACCCACTGCAATTTGCTTATCAGGCCAAAATTAGTGTTGAGCATGCCATTCTTTTTATGCTTCAAAAGTGCACGCATACTTGGAAAATGCAGATCGTTTCTGTCAGGGTGTTGTTTTGATTTTACAAGTGCTTTTAACACAATCCAGCGCAGGCTTCTCTGCTCCAAACTCAAAGACATTCTGTTTCTGACTCCCATGATAAATTAGGTTTATCTATCAGCTAAACCAATATTGTAATACCTGTACAAGTTCTCCCCAAAGTGGCTCTCCCAGTTTCTATTTAGCTTTAGCACTGCCGACTTCGAATGCACCTAACCTGCTTGTCACATAAAGATGGTTTCTATCTATCTATCTTATTATCTATCTATCATCTATCTATCTATCATCTATTATCTATCATCTATCTATTCTATCTATCTATCTATCTAATTGATAGATAGTTGTAAGTTACTTTGGAAAATGTATTCAGTTGCTTACATATTACTGTACTAAATGTCACACATCACAAATTTTGTATTTGACACATTGAAATAGAAAATGAGACAGACCATGCAGCGAGCCTGTGGGTTGCAGGTATTTACTGACCTTCAACAGCTAGCTTAACGTTTGCCCTGCTGACACTACACAGCACAGTAGAAGTCCCGCCCTCGCAGTGAAGCTGCAAGGTTCACAAACCCAACTCTAAATAAAACCAGTTCAAAAACATAGGCCAGGGGTCAGCAACCTTAATATCAAAAGTCAAAAAACAAAAAAGTCTGCCCCTAGACACAAAACACATTTGAGCCTTACAATGCTCATTTCTTGCCACAGGTCAACCAGACCTATACTCTATCCTACAAAGGCAAACCACAGTAACTACAATTTTGGCCAAAATTGAGTCAGCGAGTGACTGAAAATGTTTTATTTATTGGCAGATTTTCTAAGTTCGGTCTTGCTCTTATCTCAGAGGAAAAACGACATAACATATAAACACAACAACCAAGTCTTGTGATCCTGGTGCATTGGTGCATTGGACAGACTCACTAGACACGATGTGGTAGTGCCTTGTCAATCACAAGTTAGCCACACCCTAAAATACACGCTTTAGCATCCATTTTATTCTAAATAGGACAGACCATCATTCACACAATTTTTATTATTTATTAAAGAAAATGTAATGTAAAGTATTGGCTCTATAAATGTATAGAGCCAATACTTTACATGTTAAAGAGAAATTATGGGGAAAAAAGCTCTTCTAATTACTAATTGGAGGTCACAAGTGGAAGTTGGCAGGAAAACTATTATGTGGTCCTCCGTCTGCAGGTGAGTATTCTTCATGCATTTAGAGGGGAAATAGAAGCAGCGCTGCAGACAAAAAGAATTACATGCCAAACA
Organism: Morone saxatilis; assembly: GCF_004916995.1. Taxonomy (NCBI): domain Eukaryota; kingdom Metazoa; phylum Chordata; class Actinopteri; family Moronidae; genus Morone; species Morone saxatilis. Next base: position 20,420,590 of record NW_023339785.1, on the reverse strand, counting down.
TCTCACAGTGGAGAGAGGGTGGAGAAGGTGAAAAGAGAAAAGGAGAAGATTGTAAGATTGATGTGATGTTGGAGGAGAGGAAAGACAGAACTGAGTGGATGAGTGGGTGGGTTGGTGGGGCTGTTACTTGGGTGCAGGCGGCTGGGGAGGGAGAGAAAGTGTGAATCCATGGGATATTAGATGTCCTGACCTGGCCAGAGGAGGGCGTGAGGATGGATTGGCCACCACGGACCAACTGAGAAAGCAAGAACAAGACAGAGGGAGAGATGGGGTGATGGAGGTGTGGAGAAAAAGAAGGGAGTAAGGAGAATATCAATGGCCAGACAGAGACACGTATGGATTTCTCTTCCGTCTCTTCAGAGCCTAACTTTACAGCAGCGCAGGAGTGGATCGAATTGGGAGGGAGAGAAAAAGTGCCTGCTGATCCTCCCCAGAGAAATCAACACTTATGCATGAAAAGCTTCTTTGACTGTTAACTTTGTTTGCCTGCTCATTGTTCAATAGGATGCACTTGTTTTTTCATGTCCTTCTGTTTACAAGTCGACACAATAAAAGCAACATAAGGTGGTGACAGAAAATAATGAATACCACATAAATGATAAAAAGCCAGTCCATGCCTCAAAGTGAACTAATAATAGAAAAGGAAATTTATGAATAAGTGAGGTTATTATAAAGTGGTGCCTTGTGACTATTTGCATAATTCCAATTATTGCACAATGACACAGTTCCTTCCTGATGTGATTTGTGCTGACTGTTAATACCATCAGCATAAACAAAGGAATATTACAGATTCTCAAGCTGAGTCTGTCAATGTATGCATCAGTATCCATATAATGTAAGAAGCTGGAGGTTTTGCTCTTCACAATTTATAGACTAGACTATAGAATAGATTAGAATAGGTTCATATAGCTCTTCTGGATCATGTTGGGATGTTGCAAAAGTCAAGATCAGACTTGACCCCTTTTAAGCAAACATTGACTACAATGAATAAATAAATGAATATATAAATAAATTAAACATACAATGTAATGTGCAATTCCATGACAACTCTGCATACTCCATCTGGTCATGGAGATTATGGTATGTGATCTGAAGCGCTAGAATACCTACCACTGTTATTGGTGTTTCCAAGATTTAGTAAATAGAATTGAATCCAAAACAATCTCACCACAAGGTCCATGTTGTAGCTGCTCTATAAAATAAAAATAAAAAAGATTGGAATAGAACAGAACACTATACATCAGAATAAACTCAAATATAATAGAACAGAATAGAATAGAATAAAATACAATAGAATAGAATACAAAATAATCTCACCACAAGGTTCATTTAGCATCTGTACAAAAGCTTTTCGATCACATCACATGATTTTTAACATGATTTGATTAAAAACTGAACAGAACAGGCACTAAATGAACCTTGTGGGAATGTTGTTTTCTCAACTACTGTGAAGGTCAAGAATGAAGTTTGAAACTAAATAGTAGAGAATAGAGCAAAACAGAACAACATAGACAGACAAAATAGACTAAATATAACAGAAAGAAGAACAAAATATAATCTCACAACATAGTAGTCGTGGATGTTCTTGAGCTTTTGAGCTCATAGTTATGAAGACCGTGTGAAAGTATGGAAAGCTGAAACTAGAATAGAATAGTTTAATGGCAAATGTGATTGGTTAAATAAAGGGTCGGTCTTGTTTTCTCATTTCCCATGGTATCTAGTCATTCCCATAGTTTTCACTTTGCTGAGATTTAAAGATATCTGCAACTGAAATGTCTCCTGCTGCCCCAGTGGATGCTCAAAGCACTGAAAACTTACATTGACCTGGAACAACAATAATTAGGGACCGGAATGATACAGCCATTTTTCTGTTTACAATAAATGTAATTGTGTATGAATTATTGATGACTTATTATATTTATATGTGAATTAGAATGGCTATATAATTACCTTTGATTGCCTACAACTGAGAGGCTTAATTGTTTAATTTATCAGGTGACTGAAAGGTTACCATATACTCACCTAGTTATGGCTGCTCTGTTTGTAATTTGGGGAACTGACCCATTCAGGAAAGAATAGAATAAAATAGAATAGCATAGAGTGACGATGGCCTTTGATCCCCTACAGGGGGATTGCCTGTGAAGAAGATAATGAGTAAATCAATAAGGCTGGTTGTAAAACTCAAGCTAAGTCATGCCTGCTCAGTTGGGGGTAAGCTGTGTCTTACAGTCAGCCCTCCAGCATCAACTGAAACATAACTGCAATGTGTTACACGTGCATGTGGTAGTGTGAGTTTCTCAGCTTATGTCAGTGTGTAAACCCAAATGCATGTGTGTATTTCCAGAAAAGGATATGGAAGGCCCTGAGATGAGAGGAACAGGTATGTGTGAGTGCTTCACCTGCCACATCTCTGCTTAAATACACAACCTTTTCTGTGACAAGGACAGAAGTATATAGGAGGGTTTCCCGATGAAGCCACAGTGCTGTACTGTGGTAGTGTTGCATGGGTACGGCAACTATTATTCCTACTGTGAATCTCAAGTGCAAAAACAATGCTGAACAGTGAAGAAAGAAATAGTTTGACATTTTTGGAAACTTATTTGCTTAAAAAGATCAATATTTGATATGTTTATGGTAAATATGAAGCTACACTCAGTCAGCCACCTTAGTTTAGCATAAAGACTAGAAACAGAGGAAAAAATCTGTCTCTGTCCAAAAATTGGTCTGAAAGCTTTACAGGTGCTGGTGGGTAGATTTTGTTTTTTAAGAAAATAAGCATATTTCCCAAAATGTCAAACTGTTGCTTTAAACATATATTTATTTTTTATAAAATTTATTTCGTATTTGATGGTGCTGGGGGGGAAGAAACTGTGTTTATTTTTATCAGAACTACACTCCCTCAAACCTGTGTGCATTCGATTAGTAGCGTGGGTTACAGCACAGACTATAACCCTGTACACCAATCCAGAAACACATTTTATCTGTGTGCAGTAACATTCGTCATCGCGGTTAAATCACTCCCAAGCAGCATACACCGAGCTCCAAATCGAATACAATCATTTGCTCAGACTCTTATCAGCAAGAGGTCACTGGAAGGGTGGGTATAGTGGAAACCTGCTATTTGCCCTTTGTTAAACTGCAACGCAAATGCATTTATTTTAGCTGTTGGACATTCGACATTTTATACAAAAGAATTGTAACAATTTGACATAATTGGTCATGTTCCTTATTATTCATCCCATCTGCGTGCTCTACACAGCCAAAATAATGATTTACTGTGTTAAGCTCTTAATTGCCAGCAAACAAGAGCAGTGAGCAGATTAAAATGCATGGCACAGAAATACTTCAGGTGTTTAAGAGACTGTATACGTTTCTACAGATAAGAAATTGGATAAATTGTAACTTAAAACATAAACTACTAAGGATAACAATAGGTTACAACCTCATCAGCTAAGGGAGCAATGTACACTAGCTACATGAATGATTGCTTGCGCATTTAATATTTTTTTGCTGTTTGATCATTTAGTCTGTTTGATATTTCATTCATATGAAATCTAGTTCAGTGGAACACTGATCCAGTTCCCTAAGGAAAATTTACTTTATTGTATTTTCCACATAAAGAAAATGCTGCAATACTGTTTTGATGCAGGTTATGGTGGCACTATTTTGTAAGTTATTTTATCCCTTTATATTTGGAGCATTTTATATCTATTATGAAAATATGTCTTTTTTCCCATCACTGCTCATAACCAACCCATAAAAAATACATCCCAAACCATGATTTCTACTTTTGACCCATTTTAGATCAGGCGAGAAACGTGAGAGAACTGCATTCATACTTGCCATATGTTATTCTTGCTATCTGTTCACATCAAAGTGTCCAGTAAGAATACTTTGAGGATGTTAATATTTCACAGTCTCACATCTCCTGTAATGGCCCTTGTACAAGAGGAGAAGAAAGGAGAGGAGACCTTGGGTTGGTTATATATTCAGGACAGAGCCTCACTCTAATCCACATACACTCCAGCTCTGTCCCCCATGTGTGCCCTGCCCTTAAGAAGACAAACAATGGATATCCTTCACTCTCCTCCAGATCACCTCTTTCAGCACATTATCCTTCATCTATTGGCCATACTCCCTATCTTTCTTCACCTCTTTCATATACACATGTATCTGTACATTTTCATGTAAAGCAGAGAGACACATAAATAACACCCACATGAACAAAGATTTTATGCAGAAGAGGAGAAAAAAGCCCTGGATCACTTTCTGTTTGTGTAAGAGGGATTTTTAGTTAAGCCCAATTTAACAGTCAGTGAGTTTAAGCAAAGGTGCTCCACACTTTCTATTCTGCAGCATAAACACTCAATATATGCTAAGCCTCATTCTCTTGGTGCGCATAATGCTGCCTGGATCTCACCAAGCTCCCGTGGACCCGCACACATGGCCCCATCCTCCTTACTCCTTCTGCCAATAGCTGCCAAGGAAAATCAATAAGTCAATACACATCGCAAATGTTGGGTCTTGACTTTGCAAGGTAATGTCTGCTTGTCTCTGCAATTTTGCTCTGTGCGCAAAAGGAAAAAAAACTGTTCCTTCACTCTCCCACGGACATTGTGTGGTGAAAAACATAAACACCACAGGTATTCAGTGTTGTTTTCTGGCCTCGAATATGACAGGGACATTCTCTGCACTGTCTCCGTTCAACCTTCACATACTCAACAGAGACTGCTGTGTGCAAAACTTCAATTTCTCTTTGCTGTTTTTTAAAGGCTGACACCCAAGGAGCTTGTGAGCGGGAATAGAGGGAAGCACGAGTACAATCTATCCATTTATGTATCCATTAGCACATTTCTCACTCTTTCACCTCTTGTAGGAAAAGAGGATTCTGGCTGATTTGAAATGGGAACCACGACCCTGAGACCACAGTGTTGTATCCAGGTTTTATCCCATGGCCCCACAGTATTTAAGCATGGTGCTGAGAGGAATGGGAGGGAAATGCCGACGAGGAGAAGCGGGGCTCAGCACTAAGAGCCCAGAGACCCTGTCTATCCGAGAGATCGGTTCTACTCTGAAAACTCTATCTACACTTAATCCTGTCTCAAAGGGACACACACCCACACATGTACATACAAATGTAGGCGCACAAATACACTTGCAGCTGAATTGTGCGCATACACACACGTATTCTCCTACATATTGCACATAATCACAGCAGCTGCAGGAGCACCTTATCCTGTGTGGTAGGACTTGTACTGATGAGTTTAGAAAACTTGCTAGATGAGGAATAATGGTATTTTTAACACTTAAGACCATTTTCTTATTATGCACTAGTCCCAACAAGCATACCACAGCTGGGTTGGTAAGGGGCTGAATGCTTGCCAAAAGCTCTTGTTAAAAGGAGTCTTTTGCAAAACATATGAACCCTCTCCCAGTAGAGTTCTTGCACAGTACAAAGTGTGTGACAAATGAGTGAAGCTGGAACATTCTGAAACATCTTCAAGAGTGAAGCTGCCTTACCTTAATATCTGAATATGCATGAGATTTCAAATTAGCAAGTATTTTTTTTTGCATTTCAAATGCAGGCATCCTTCGTTGTCACATACTGTGCATGTATCTGACAATAAACGGCTCACAAAAACTTTCAAGCACGCTCACACTTTCAGATTTTATTTAGACATAATTTTCTATCATCACGCACAAGGAGCACTAAGGCTAGTTTGATCTGGGTTTTTTGCGAGTGGTTTCATGAATAGGGCCACTAGGGAGAGACCAAACAACCCTGTCAGACACCAGCAGTGTCTGAAAACCATCAAGGTTGCTTTCTCTCCAGGGATTGTTAGTCACAGACACTCTCACTGTCTTGTTCTGTTTTGATCCAGGCTTAGCCCTCAACAGCTTTTTAGATGATCAGTAATTTTGCTACAAAAGGTGACTCATGAATAATAATGTTTTCAAGTGAGGTAAATTATTCTTTGGCGCCATGTCAATACCAACACTTGGAATAAACACAACATTGACATGTCTCCAATTTTAGGTAAAATTACCAAAAAGGAAACTGCTGTAGAAAAATAATTGCGAGTTACTCCTACTGGTACTAGGATGACCACTACTGACGACAAACATGTCATTCACATAAAATAAACATTAATAAAAAAAATCATCCTTGACAGCTGCATTCAAGCTTATAAACACTGACATGCCAGCAGCCCTGATTTTCACTTTAGCTAGTATAAAGTGCCTACTTACACATGTTTCTTCTCATGTGGCAACTGTAAATCTTTCATCTATTATCTCTAGCTAGGCCGCCAACAACCAAAAATCTGGGTCTTTAGCTAGTTATTTAAAGTTTTTGGACCAGCTAGTCTTTATTTGTCTGTCTGCCTTCAGAGCCTGTTTGATTATGATGGCAATGCCGTTTGTGGGATTTGTGTTAGGGGTTTTTTTTATTTCCCTCTGTCTTTTCTATTGAACAAAAACCTTGTAACTGAAAATTCTAAATGCTATATTTCAAATGTTTAGAATCCATCAGTAAATGTATGGTACATTTTTTGTAGATGCATTGAACTGTTTGTCTTTGACTGATTTGCTCTCACTTTTAGTGAGAAACTGAGCTTGTGCTTCACTGAGAATCTTTGTCATTCTCTGTGTCTTTTCCAGAGATTTTACAGCAGTTAACAATTTCAGTAGAAAATAAGAATATTAAATATAAAATGTGGTTTATCAAACTTACATTGAAAATTTTTATTAAACTTATTATAGTATCATTTTTTTAAGGAATCATGCATTATTGCATTGATTTTATTTTTTTAATTAAAAAACAATCTCAAGTACCCCATGCAGTACTACACTGACATTACTGCACGATATGTATCAATCGTTTGTCTCTGCTACCTACAATAGCAACATTACAAGGACATACTTCCCTGTAAAGACATTGATTTGTGAATGTCAAAAGGGAGGTAAAACTCTTTCAAACTAAGACGCCGCAGCAAACCTTGGGACCTTGGCACAACTTCATTCCCGGTATTGCAGGGTATCGTATATAGCCCAAGCTTTATCTCACATACAGGTGCAACCAGGAAGATATGTTCCTAGGCCGCAGGACTATTTTTCTTTTAATTTTAAGTCTATCAAATTCACATTATTAATTCACATTATACAAATGGCTTTGCAACTGTAACTTTGTGCTGCACAGCCCAATAGACTAGAAGGCCTGCTCCAACCCCATTAGAGTCTCCCAGTGTGGAAACAAAAGTAAAATTCAACAATTTCCTCCAGGCTCATATTTCTAAAATGTAATTTGACACTATTTAATCAGAGATGTGTAAAATTGGTCTTTTCACCACTGGCTTCCACTCATTGCTCTCAGGTAAGGACAAACTAATTAATCTATAATCCATGACAGGCTGTAATTTATTGAGAAATCACACACAACCATTCCCCTCCTCTCTGCCAATATACACCATCCAGAGTAAAGTGTCAGCTAGAGTGAGGTTCTGCAATAGATACAGGAAGAAGCAAAACCAGCACTTTTCACTTTCACTGGTAATAATCATATTTGGGATTATAACTCACCTTTTCTAATATTACTCTTCTTTTTAAAACACCTGTATATATGTGCTGCTTTACGTTTTGTTTTGTTTTTTATTAGTGTATGTATAGGGAAAAGCAGCATGTCCCTGGGATGGCAATGTTGGTTGGTTGGTCCACCACTGGTCCAGAATTAATATCTCAACAACTATTGGATGGATGAAATTGCATGAAGTATTATACAGCCATTCATGGTGCCCAGAGAAAGAATTCTACTGTCTTTGGTGATCCCCTGACTTTTGTTCTAGCGCCACCATGCATTTGACATGCGTGGTTCAGAGTGACATCTCAACTAGAACTACTGGATGGATTGCTGTGACATTTGGAGAGATAAAAAATACCATGCTCACACTAAACTAAGAGGGTGAACATGGTATTATACCTGTGAAACATCAGCATGTTAGCATTGTCTCTATGAGCATGTTAGCATGCTGATGGCAGTCGTTCAAAGCACCACACTCTGCCTAATTACAGCCTCACAAAGACGCTTACATCTCTGTAATGTTGTGTATTTTCTTTAATAATTAGTCATTTCTTTAACCCATAAAATTTCTAAATCATCTACAGAGCTCGCTTAGAACAAAGTGCTGTCTTTAAAGTAAGATTTGTCCAACAATTGAAAACCCATTTATGAATAGAGATGAAAAGATTAGTTGATTTATCCATAAGCAGAAATTAAATGTGTTAAATTAATGTGCAATAATTATGATCATTCTTGATCCAGTGTGTAAAATGTAGGAACTATATGCAGAAATTGAATATAATATCCATAACTATGTTTTTAATTGTGTATAATCAACTGAATATTATTATGTTTTTGTTTTCTTTAGAATTAGCTTTTTGTATCTACAGACACCGTGGACCACTTGTGTTTTTTGAATGTTTCGTGGGCCACTGCAGTTTCTCCTTTGTCCTAAATCCTACACATTTGTCCTTTAAGTAATTTATCAAGCAATAATTTTTCAGCTACTCAAATGTGATGATTAGTTGCTTATCTCTCTTTTATATAATCAAATTGAATATCTTGGATGTATAGACGTCACTGTGGACTCCATGGGTAATTGTAATGGGCAATTTTTAAAATTTTCATAACATTTAAGATTTAAGAATGAATCAGTTTATTGAAAAACGATTAATTGATATTAAAAAAATAACTGTTAGTTAATCCTATTTAAAATATGAAATACACACAAGCACACAAATCTTTGGTATTTAAACCTAGTAGATTAATGATGACAAACAATCAAAATAATAGTTCAGTTTTCTGTTAATCAATTAATCATGTAATTAATTGACTAACTGCTTCAGCACTTAAGTGAATTATTGAGCCAATGATAACTAATCACACAGTATAATGTTCAGTTCTACTGCTAATGCTTGATACTTGGTCCTGTCCAATTTGCATCTATCTAGTTAAGATTGGTTGATGTATCTGAGTCTGAACCAGGAAAATATGGTGGTGATTTAAGTGTTTTTTTTAATGTAAAACAACTACTGAGGACCTTAAGGAAGCAACAATAAACATTGCAGATGGGAAATACATTAGATTGTGCTGATGTATATCCAATGGAAACATAAAAGAAACAATTGAGTGGCCTTCATAACAATAGACAGTTTACAATGGCCCTGGGGGAAGATGACACACCAGGGGAGAGGAGACACAAGTGTTTTGATTAGTAATACTAATTATCTTCAGACCGTTAGCAAAGAAGAGAGAGCATTAAGTTAAATGGCCTGCTCCAAATTCTCTTTCTTTCAGCAACATAAATAGCTTGACGACGAATCAGATCTCCATCTCTTTCTTATTCCCTCTCCCTCTGACTCCCCCCTTATTTCTCTCCTTTGAGGAGAAGAAAATGAGTCGAGATCTTGTTCATTACAATGAAACCAGACAACATTAAATTGTTCTACTATTAAATCAGCCCTTTGTCATATTAGACATCTTCAATACACGGCAACAATACGACAACTCAGTTCACACAAACACCCAGGTCTCTGCAGACCAGTGAATGGATTCCAGCTCTGCTGTCACACTTAGATGATAATTATAGTATATATTGTCACAGTGGATGCATCCTGACAAAACACAAACACGCCATATGCAGATTGGCCAGTTTAACAGGCTGAGGATAAATCAACATTTAGTGTGCACCAACGCTGGGGAAATATTTATCCTGGAGGACAAACGATGTGTGTGACAAAGCAGCCATATTGGGAGAAGTAAATAAGGCAGATTAACCGTTCTGGTGTTCTGGTGATGTTGTGTTCCCAGACATGTTTTGGTAGGACAGATGGAGGCAGTGAGACATGCAACCCTCATTGTTATCATCGCAGGCTGGGCAAAGCCGCATTAGAATTAATCAAATGAAAATAAACTCAGCGTGAGAAGTGCTTGATTACTTATCGTGCAAAAATCCTAAAATGAGAACAGGTCCTCAGCTTGAAGCTGGACCACGGAGGACAATCATCTTCTTTTTAACTATTGGTCTTTAAAATCACCAGCAAAAAATAAATAAATAACTTTTTATCTTATTATCTGTAATTTTTTCTCTATATATCTTTTTGTTGTATTATCATTCAGGTCTGCAATGCCTTTTGCCTCCAGTCTCAGCATCATCACTCTCCCATACAGGTGTTTTTAAACCCCTCTGCCACTGTTCGCTTTAACTCCCTGATCATACTCTGTCAACAAAATGGTGTGCTTCTCTTTTTTTCTGTCAGACAAGACAGTCTGATATTGATGTCAATCCGTTGGTAAGGTCTAGGCAGTCGGATGAAAGGTCAGAAAATAGACTCTATATTCCTTTTCAGAAGCAACCACCACAAGTCACCCATATGTAATACTGTGTGCTGCATTATCAATCTTGATGAAAAGACACGAGGCAATCTTTCATCTAACCTAACTGAGAAATGTCATCTCTTTCACTTGGACCTTGCCTGTAGTTGAAGCTGTTTCTGTTTACCGTCTCTTGGAAATTATGAGCCATAAAGAACTGTGGTCCTTGAGTGATTATCAAAAACTGAAAGACTTGAAAATGATCCAGTGATATTTACTTTTTAAGCATTCATGGTATATGCCTTTGATTGGCTCACAATGATTAGCTCTTTAGACTGTGAGAAACTGTGATAAAAACATCATGCTGTTGCTAAGTGAATATAATATATTTCCCATAAGAAATAATGCAATCTTTCAAGCTCTAAGAGCATTTACCTCCTGGCAAAGATCAGACTGAGACACTGAGACACAGATCAGTGGAGGAGTCTCTGGGGAAAACTCAGTCTTCATCTGCCTCTCAATAATAATAACAACCCATGCATGCTTACAGACTTGAATATGCTGCAATACCACACAATCGTTTTTCTCCTTCTTTCTTCATTCTTTTCATCTTTCTTTCTTCCTGTCCATATATATTTATGGATGTGTGTTTATTTATATACATTGTGCACAATGTCACTGTGTTTCTCTGCTTATTTACACTGCATAATCAACGTGAAAGGACTCAGAGACATTGCAATTACAATCATTATTACCATAAAAACAATCTCTGTGTATATTCACACACCAGAAGGACCCATCTAATTGAATCTATTTCCTTTGCAGATGATGGATTCACCTTCTGTCATGGTGGATGTTGTCTGATTTCCATGCTGTGGAAATATGGTTTTATTTTCTGGCTTATCTCGGCTGCCTCTACCTCATCTGCTCTTGGTTCCCTCAACATTACTCTGTCTCTCTTCCTCTCTCTCTCTCTCCGTCTCCTCTCCTCTCTCCTCTCTTCCTCTCAATCCTCCTCTCTCTCCTCTCCCTCTCCCTCCCTCTCTCTTTTTGACTTTCTCACTAACATTACCACCACCAGCAGAGAAATGATGGTAATTGGCCATTTTGGGCTTGGACAGCTGCTAACATGAAAGCGAAAGTGGCTTCAGCTTGGAGTGCTGGGCTCTAACCTCTTCAACAGCTTTCCCCCTAATAACCAGGAACCTCTTTTCCCTCACATACTCTGTACTCTCAATAAGCACACATAAATAAATGAATGTGCACCCAGGTAAACTGGATAAACACGTATGGGACACACAAACGCCAAACACGCATGAATGTTGTCTCTACTGATTTCACCTCGTCTTGACTGATTGGAACTGAGAACTGAGACAGACGTATGTCTCCCATATAGAGATTAAAAAGCTTCTTATCTCGCCTCTTAAGGCCTTTAAGCAAGGACGATGTGCTTCACTGAATAATAAATGAGAAAGTTCCACTTGACTTGTAGCTTTTAATTTAAACCAAGCCATTACCTAACTTGTATCAATTAGGCATCCTCTGATTCTATGGAATTGGCCGGCAAAAGTGTGAGATCATGTTTTTTTTTTCTTTGACTGAGCCTCTTTGCAAATGTGTAAAGCAAATGAAATCATCTCGCAGTGTTACAGTGGAAAATCATGAAATTGAATAGAGTGATTCCGCTATTCTGCAGAACATCCCGAGGCTTGATACCTTGTAACAGAGATCCAATCGATGCCTGTAGCTTTAATCACATCTAACTTTAATGCTAGCCACATCTCCCAGGTCTAATTCTTTACTTTCACACCAAATTACTTTTTAGCCCAGGGCACTTTTTTCCTAAAAATGTATCTGTGGTCACAGCTTCAGCAGTATGACCATGGTCCATTGATTGACACACGGCTAAAGGCTGAATCCCAATGGAGAGGATTCCTGGTAACACATATGGCTGGCTGTTTCTATGGAATTACTGCACATGTAACTACACCTTCATTACTGAGAGAGGAGCCTGAAGCTTGAGGTACCTCTGTCATTAATACTGAGCCTAAATTCAGGCCCAGACCAGTGCAGGGCACAATCACAGCTCCTTATCGGGTTTGGTAGCAGTTTCTTATTGAACCAATCTAACAGCAACCAATAATTCAATGAGAGACCGAACTAAACCTCGGAACTCTAATAGTTAATTAAAATTCTCATAACAAATTCAGTCAATTTCATTTCATCATTTTAGATCAATTCCTCCGGTTTCACTCTATCAGTTTGATTCCCCTGAAACCTGGATTTGCCTGTGTGGTATTACTCCTGAAATAGACAATATTCTAAAATGTACGCTATATCTGATTTTTAATAATAAAGGATTGTCTTGTAATCCACTATTCCACTGGCAAGCTCCATGTCTGTCCTTTGAAAGAGCTAGAGTGCCATCATGTGGCAGACACCCTTAACTGCATGTTGGTGCACAGGAAGTTTCATGCACAACTTAAAATATTTACATGTAGAGTGACAGCAAATATCAGTGACAAGAAGTCAACTCTGCAGAAATTCCTTTGTGTATTTTGTAGTTAAAGATATGCATCCATTTTCACTTGTGGAAAAAAAGCTATTGAGAACCTGTTATAAATAATATATAAATAAATAAATTAGGAGAACAGTTTCCACTGGTTCCTCTAGATGTCTCTCTTTACCTGAGTGGATTTCTGCTTTCGGATATTTAGGAGGTCTACCAACCTCTACAAGCAGTTACATCACCCTAAAAGAGAGGATCAAGTGTGTGTGTGTGTGTGTTTGAAGGGACAGATGGTGGTGCACACTTAGAATAGTGCATACTCCAAAACATACAATGGCGGACTGGTTTAATTCTGTCAGCGGCAGCCATGGCTCAGTAGGTAGAGCGGATTGTCCACAAACTGGCAGTATGATTCCCAGGTCCCCTGTTTATGTAGTGTCCGAGTTTCCAAGACACTGAACCCCAAGTTGCTCCCTGGGCGTCCACGGCTGCCCACTGCTACTACCTAATGTATTCAAATGCATAATAAAATTCAATGTGTGTAAAATTACAGATAATAAAACAATAAAGTTTGAAAGGCCCTGATTCATCTTACAACAACCTGTACATAACACACTTCTATGTGTAAATATGAATGTGAATATGTAAATATTAAGATATAAGAATATAAGAAAGAAAGAAGCAAATAAATAAATAACAAATGACACAAATTCAATTGGACATGGACATGCAAACATAACATACAAAATGAAACACCATAAACAGCATAAAACACAAATCACGTGTTATAAAACTGAAGCATGACATGGGATAAAAACATGATGCAGTCCATGATAACAACAATACATGCTATGCTTCTGCTACATTACAGACTTACATGGAAGTTGTAAAATAAGGTAAGAGATTCTGTTCCAAATTTTAACCCCCAGAAATCCAAAAAATCCATGTATATGTCAATTTTAATAGACTTTGACTATGGCTATAGTACAATATTATACCTGTACCAATCTCTAGTACACTCAAACCCATGCAAATAGGTGTCTGGTCATTTAAACACTGACCTGCTGCAAAATGCAAAATTTTGTTCAGTAAAACAGAGGATGTGCAGGAAAGGAATGGGGAGAGCAATACACAAGCACCATGTGTATCCCTCCTCCTCTAACTAGGACATGATAAAGGAGCTGTAGTGAGGACAGAGAGATAGAGAGGGGTGGAGGGAGGGATTATATATCCAGTTATAACTGATAGACCTAATAATGTGGCTATTGCTTCATCTCCATTAAAAGGGGGCTGCCCAATCTGCTATTTTCACAGTCTAACCAGCACAGAGGACACTGACCAGAGACAATGATGTGGTCAGAGGTCAGCATTCATCAAGGAGATAAAACAGACAACTCTAAAAGAACTTCCTTAATGACAAATCAGTGAGAAGAATGCCAGTTTACTATCAATCACACTACTAATTGTGTACTATCTTGCCTTAGATCTCAAACATTTATTCTACTCAGTGCTGAGAAGACACTGGATGATCTGAAATGTTTTACCTCCTTTTGTTCTTCTCAGTTAGATATCCCTCCTGTGCTGACTATGATCCCACCCTTTATCAAGCACCCAGATGAGCGGAAATGGTGTTTTGTGTGCCAGGCTGCTTTTTCTTCTCTCATTGCTGCTGACCCACAAACACGGCCAGGTCCAGTTCAGCTTCAGTCCTGTACAGCGAGATACAGAGACTGATAGAAAATCACTCAGATACAGAACTGGTATTAACAGCTGCCTGATCACACTTTTGACAGCAACATTTGCACAAAGGAAAGCTAAAGAAAACTACCATATAAAGTAGGTATGACTAAAAGAAAACAGTATTAGAAACATTATAAAACTGAACCCATAAATGCTTAGAATCATCTCAAAACAACAGCATTTTATGTGTTATAAAGATGTTCTTTCCGGAGTGTTGATTCTGATTTGAATTCCTAAAAAATCTGCGGTTTCCTCCCTTGCTCTAAAACAGGAAGTAGAACTGTGGTTGTCTTCCGCTCGTCTTGTTTAATGGAACCCCCCTTCCTGTTTTCAGATTCATCCTGATAATGGCTGAAAGTCCCCAGCTGAAAGCTACACACACACACACACACACACACACACTCCCCCTGTCCTGTCCCTCTCATTCTTTCTTTCTCTCTCTCTCTCTCTCTCTCTCCTTCTCACTGCCTCTAAGATGGCCGCTAGACAGTCATTTACTGAGACCTTCCCATCACCACTAACATTCAGACCTTTTGCACGCGTTAACATTCCAGGTGACCATGTGTGCGCCATGTGAGCTGGTACATATGTCCATGTGTGTTCGAGCCCAAACTGATTGATTATCCCAAACTGATTGCAGTTAAGATCAAAGTGTCTGTGAACTGCGAGGATGGGCTCAAACGTGTGTGTGTGTGTGTTTAAGGGATAGTGTCATGTGCAGCCAGGCCAGAGAAATATGCAGGTCAGTGCAGAGGGAATGTCAGGAATGCCAGTGTAATTCAAACTCTCCTCTACCACTGGAGGCAGCTACTACCTGGGCATATTTAATACAAAAGAGTGCAGAAATATGAATCTGTGTATCTGTGTGTGAGACAGTGTGCCATGTCAATGTGTAAGGAGTGTATACATGCCCACAGCGTCATCAGCATCTCCCTCTGGCCACCTTAACTCAACAATGTCCCCATCTAAGGGAATGCAGTAAGTGTTTCAGCCCCAGTCTTCCCATACACCTGCACTTGAAACTAAATTTGACTGAACTCCCAGCTGTTCTCACACCAGTTACACCTCCTGAATCCAGTTCCCAGGCTTCAGTAAGCCTTTCATTTGATATCACAACATATCTGCCCACCCCCCTCTCCCTCCCTGTCTGGCCGGCTTTTTCACGGCAGCCTGTTTTCACTCAGCTGCTTTGACAAAGACTGGTGAAATAATTACAGCTGGGCCTAAACTCAGCAAGTGTTTGTCTCCAGTAATCTCCACCAAACCCACCAGCAGGGGCCGTGTCATAGGAAGAGGAGGAAGAGGTCGATTGTTCTGAAAATGAGAAGTCAATGACATCATTTCAAAGAGCTCTGTTCGAAGTGTTCAACACTCACGTTAAATAGGCAACAAAGTCAACTTGCTGTAATATACACAGCTCGCTAAACGTCAACAAAACTTATCATTTTAGACACAGGCCCAGCTGGTAGAGAGTCTATAAATGTCTAATCTGTCTCCCTCCATTCATCACCCTCTTTCTCTTTTCCCCTTGCACTTTCTGTCATTCATACAAAATGCTGTTTGGATGAATTTATTTTCTGAAGATAAGAGGTTAGTTTTATGTCTGTGTAAGCCAGATCTGAGCTGAAACGTTTGGCATGTTCGAGCCAGGATGTCTTTTGTGACGGGAGGGGACAACAGGAAGACTGCTTGGGGTTGTGAGGAAGTCAGCGAGTAAGGGGAGGGAGGGAAGAAGCGAGGGAATAGCAGAGAAACAAACAGCAAGTCAACGCAAAACTATGAGGAAAAACGACGGGCAACAGCAAAACACAAAACTCAGAAATAGTCAAATATAGGTTGCCGTACGTATACGAATAAAATAGAACCTATTAGGTGAAGTCGTGCTAAAGATGCTCCATCAGGAGGGAGGTCATTTGAAGATGAGGTTGGCGTAATTCGCAGTGACAGTTGCGGATGAGTTATGGGGGAAGTGTACCATGTAAATCACCATGTTGCTACTACTACTACTACACCCTCAAGTACTTAAAGCCGCTCCAGGGAGAGGGCCAGGGAGAGGAGAGTAGCTCCACGGGCAAGCAAGGGAAGCATGGACACATAGAGATATTTACATACAGTCAGACAGACTTCCTGGCATTGTCAGCCTGAGAGCGTTGATGTCAGATCCACTCCTTCCTGTGCAGAAGGGAGAACGCCATGCGATGACAATGGGCCCAAAACAGGACAAAGAGGAAATGTTTAAATTTAGGCCCCTTCTTCCACCGTCTCCTCTTTCACGGCCATGGTGCTCTGGAGCTGTTTAGTTTTTGTGAATTCCTTCGGTTTCCCCCCCTGAGCTCCCTCTCCCCATTGTGTCATTTCAATGGAAGGATTTTCACATTCAACACAAATCCCAAAGGACGATCAGCTAGTGAGACCAGAGTTCAGTCAATCATTTGTTTTCACTGATGTTCCTTTTAGAAATTATAAGTGCTTCCTTATGAGCCCATCCAACAAATAGGAAAGAAAAAAAAACCCTGTAAGTGTACATCAAAAAGATATGTTATATTGACTATGGAGATTGGTTTAAGATTTTAATGAACTGATGGATAAAAAATAAGATTAAAATCACAGCAGACATCCCAAGGTTAATATAATGTAAGCTATAAAATATAAAACCAAACTCGGCTATTAACTTTTTTACAACACTACAGTTAATTTTAATGTGCTTCTGTGTGCAGGCATGTGTGTGTGTTTGAGTGTGTGTTAGTGTCTGTGTGTGCAGGGTGTGTTGCTGTGTTAGTGTGTGTGTGTGTTGCTCTGTCTGCGTGAGAGCTTTATCACAAATCAGAGTGTCGGCGTCTGCAGGAGCTTACAGGGCAAGAGTTCACCGGTCTGTCGCTAACTCGGGGAGTTTCTCTCAGTTTGATGATAGCGGACGAAGTTTAGAGGCAAAGAACCAAACACATGAGATCTACAAAGGAGTCGCTGTCCGCAACATAACTTCAGCCTTACTCATGGATATAAGTTAAGCCCGTGAAAATACGCTGGATACGTTTAGCCGGTGTTAATGGTGGTGTGTTTTCATTGACTTTTTATTTTTTTGGACAGCAACGACGATGCCCTTTTAAACAGGGGGACGTTTCTTTTTTTCCTCGGGGTAAGTTAACAGCTTTAACGGATACATTTAAAGTGGTAAAGAGGAGGTAGGCTTCAGTTTTCGCGGTTGTAACTTGATATGCAAGTTTTTGAAGTTTTTGAAGAAACAATGCAGTTTGAAGAAGCGTCCAACTAACGCTACATTACTAAAAATGAGATGAGAACGTTAATGTCAAGTTTGACGAGGTATTTCAAATAAAATAAAATAAGAATAGACATAACTCTCAGACGCCCAGCCCGACATAGACTTATCCTGTCACTAAGACTACTTTGAACTGTCAGTTTTAGCTAGCGTTTGTAGTCCTCTACGTGGAAACCGAGTTACCTCAAGTTTTGTGACAGTGGAAATTATGGAAGCTAAAAAAAAAAAAGTTTTTTTCCATGTATTTTATTAGTTTATGCCCTTAATTTAAATAATACGGAGGCTTTATAACGTGAACCTAAAGTTATCAGAATATCTCGATAATAATAGGTCTATAAGTAACCCTAAAGAGAAACATTTTATAATTAAACCCTAAAGGAAGTGTTTGCTAATACGTGTGCTTGGCAAATATTCTTGTAAACTGATATTTTTACATTTTTGTGGATTTATTTGTTGATTCTATAGATCGTATTCTTAAAAAGCTTATCATTTAAAAAAAAACAAAAAAAAGCGTGCAAATTAAATTGTAAAAAGGCCATAACACATGTTTGGTGATGATCTCATGTAACAACAAAGATACAGTGCTGGAGGGCCCCGATTACACAACAAGGCTTCCATACATTAAAGGGATTATTAAGTGGTAAGTGGGGGGGTAATTAACATGTATAGTAGTGTAGCACTTGCCCAACATCTTCTTCCTCAGAAGGAGCTTATCTGAGCTATGATGATGTCACAGCCGGAGCAGGCCTGAAATAACCAGACATCTATGTAGTGAGTGTTTCCATGACAACACAGC
>NW_023339785.1:20395531-20401802 GCF_004916995.1 Morone saxatilis | reverse complement strand
GGGGGGTGTTAGTGACTGTTGACTCATGGTACAAAAGCCCTTGTCTGAGAATCACAAAATGAGACCTCTAATGCTCGCACTGTGTTTTAGTGGTTAAGCAGCACTACGTATCTATTATTGTTGATCGTTTGACCTCCTGTGTGGGGAAAAAAAATACGGCTGACCCTTCACTGAGAATATTCAAAATAATATACTTTGCATTTATGGCAGGCATTTTAAACAAGTTAAAGAAGTGATGTGAAAAGATTGGCCGTCAGTTTTCATGAATAAAAATGTGGTTTTGTTCCTCCAGGTATTTGAGAGAGACAGGACCAAGACATGATGTCCATTGGAGCTGATAGCTGACACTGTAGAATGAGAGAGGATGGAACAGACAGACAACCCTGCCCCTGAGAGCAACAACCCTAATGGGTTTGTCAACCGAGTGTTTAATGTTTCTCTGGATGTGGAGAATGAAACCAGCAGTGTTTATATTCAGGAGACTGGGTCAGGGCCTGCAGAGGTGCAGGGAGAGACCCAGTCTGCCTCTCCTCAGACCCCTGTCAAGGACAGACAGGAGGTCAACCGGAGGCCTCGTGCCACAGGGGGCATCTGGAAGATTTTGAACCGAAAGAGAGCTGTCTCAGAGCTGGAGCGCCGACCCCACTCCATGATCCTGCCCGGAGAGGCTTCCATCCCTAAACTCTCGTTTGCTGACAAAGTTCGCTCTTTCAAGAAGCTTAAATCCCCCTCTGTGTTTAGAGGGAAGGCAGGAAAATTGTCCACTGCCAAGTTTAGCAGCTCCTTGGTGGATGAGGACTCCTTCTGCCGCGACATTGGCACTCCTCAGCAGTCCAGCAGGGGCACACTTAGACACCGTAGCAAAAGGCACTCGTATGCTGGCTACACAGCAGAATTTGAATGCTCGTTCGAAGACCTTGACCTCACAGCTCCTATAGACGGCCACCAGCCCACTGTACTGGGAGAGGCTGTGACTCAGAATGGTTGTAAACCATCAGAAAGAGTTTGCTATACTAAAAGGAGCCACAACAATTCAACCAACTGTAACAAAACAGCTGCAGGTTGTGAAGAGCCTAGCATTAAAGGTAGCCCAAACCCCCACCAGGGTAGAGGAAGGAGGCACAAAGATGTGTGGAGTTACTTGAGGAGGATTTCCCTTTTGGGAAAGGCCAATCCTGTCTACTCAGAGAGAAGTTTTGAGTCTGAGCTTCATTCTTTGGACAAGACCATGGACTCAGATTATGGTTCTGTAGACTTCGAGAGTGTCAGAGACTTTCAACCACCGCCTCCGAAACACTCTGACGCCAAGGGGCATTTCGGTGGCCTGTTCAAGTTTTTCAACAGTGTAGCAGAAACAGCCAGAAAATGGCGGACAACATCGCACTCCTTCTCTCCTCCAGAGGGAGAGAGGACTCAGATGAGCTCCCCTCGGGCCCCAAAGCACACAGTGGACAACATTCACAGTGTGTCCCTGACACTCCACAGTGACGGACTTCCAAAATCCCAACCTGTTCCATCATCTCCAGTGACCACTAAATCCTTACACTCCAGTAGCTT
The DNA here is from genome assembly GCF_004916995.1 of Morone saxatilis. NCBI lineage: Eukaryota > Metazoa > Chordata > Actinopteri > Moronidae > Morone > Morone saxatilis. The sequence continues at coordinate 20,400,245 of NW_023339785.1, read as the reverse complement.
TGACAGCGAGGCTCCAGCACCTGTGACAGGTGGACGATCACCTAAGGTGGTCCTGAAAGCCTTTAGGGCATGCCCGGGATCTCAAGCTGTCAACGGCCTTCAGAGCTCTGATGACAGAGACAAACATATAGACAGAGAGACAAACCACAGGTCCACAGCCATAGTAGAGAATCATATCCCCCAGTCAGGTGCAAACACAGAGACTAAAAAAGAAGCAGAGGTCGAAAGGGATCCATTAAACTGTCTCTGTCAAGAGGAAAAGGTAGAGGGCCAGACAGGAAATGTGCAGGATTCCAGGGATGCTCCACCTGACTCCCACCAGATACAGGAGGTGAATGCCCAATCACAACAAGGTGATAAAGAGAGCACAACCAATAGTGTACCAGCATCAGATTCCACAGAGGAAATATTTAAGGTATGTGACTTTAATTACAAAATGAGCTGTGTGAATTACCAGACAATACATTTTAATAAATACATTTGTTAAAGAAGTCAATCATTTGTTTTGTTAAAGTACTAATGTGTTTTTTTAGACAACGCCATTTTCATGTATACATAATGTGTCTCACACATATGCCATAACCACATTCCATTGCAGGCTTTTCCCACATCATTAACATTACCAAAGGCATGCATCATGTAATTACTGATCAAAATATCATTTATGTAACTGTTTTAACCACGGCCATTCTTTTGCTTCTTAAAATCATCAACAACAAACTCGAACATAAATGCGACCAGTGCTGTTACTCATTTCCTCATGGTATAAGCCCTAGGTGTGGTTCATTAACTGGCAGGGAGAAACAAAAACATTCAAGACACCAGCCTGTGAGGACATGGGCACCTACTCTACAGTTGTCCTTTTGCCCCATCTGTTGGAGAGAGGAGGAAACAGTCAGTAATTACAATGGTGGACGACATCATATTAGAGGAGTTTGTCTTTCCCTGCTTAGCCAGGAAAGTGTATGAAAGGAAAGCCATGTTTCTCATAAGGCTGTCTGTGTGTAACTGCAGTAGCCCTACCGCTCTGTGACGTCTCCACTTCATGACGGCACCCTTCCCTTCTCACTCCAGTGGAGGCATTAGTCATCTCCCTTCTAGTCACACCAACGAGTCAGGACATGTTAGCCCCAACTCCTAATGACAAAATGAGATGTGACATCTCCATACTCAGCACACTTTCATAGGGGTTTATTATGCAAAGGCAACGGGCTGTGGGAATCTGTGTTTTTGGCAAGGGTGTTAATGTGCAATCTTGCAATAGTTTAGGAGAAATGATGAGTCCAGGAAAATCCTCCTCCCTAATCACCAACCGTTAGCATATTAAATCCACCTGTCTATTGTATTTTTTTTCCCTTTTCTGTAATTTTACTGCCCGTAAAGAGCAGTCTTGGCACTTGTGGTTAGCTACTGATGCATTGCAATTAGGAACATGTGTTTATGGCTAATAGAATATGTTTTAAAAAGGAATTAAAGGAATTATGGGGTATATTTTGTTTAATCTATAGAGACGTGCCTCCTAATTCCCTACACAAGAAATACATTGTTGCACCTTTATCTGGGCCAAATTGCTGAGTATCTGTGCCAATCACAGCTGTGTGAGCAGATTGCCAGCCAGACAGGCTGCAGTGTAAGACAGCCGGGCCCAGCCGTGCCCCACTCTAGCACAGAGAAGACCTCTGTACCTCACAAGCCCCTGCGCCCTCGTCCTCGCCCGGCCTCAGCTGTACTGGACCTGTGGAGGCCCAACCCGGACCGAGAGCTCTACAGCCATTATAGTGAGGTTGGCTCACTATGCCGGCGGAGACGCAGGCCTGCTCCCACCATGCAACACTCCCCGGGGCAGAGACGGATGGCTGCTCGCTCCAGGCCTTGCTCTGTCATAGAGACCAGTGTTACTAGGGAGACGCAGTCCACGGAGCTGCACCACAGAGTAAGATGTCCAATGACAGACACAAGCATTTATGCATAATTTCACTGAGAGTAAACAATGACATAAACATCTTCAAATAAGCAGTCCCATAAATATCTAGTATAAATGTATGTATATCCAGTAGACTGAAAAAATGAAAGAAGGCACAGTCTCACTAGTAGTATCCACCAACTCACTGATAAATATAGCCCAAGCCCATAATGAATCAAACACACACTACAGACTTTGAAGGGCAGCCCAGTACTAACCTAGTATTTATACACCACTCACTGTTAGCTGCAACAATGCATGCATGCTCTGCCCCATTTATAAAGGCCTGTATTTCTGGATGCCGCTTTTCCCTCGGCTCACCTCCCCCTTACCCTCCCTTTCTCCTTTTCTCTCTCCCTTTCTTCCTCTTTCTTTCTTTGTGGCTTCTGATTCTCTCTCCCTCACTCTCTGTCTTTCTCTGTGGCCAATTTTCTGCCTCATCGCTCCCATAAGCTCTACCTCTCGTTGCCCTAACTCAGAGTCAGTTCATTTTAACCTGAGAGACCGCCCGGTTGGCATGATGTATAGTCTCTCATGGTTTGCTGCAGGGCATGCACACCGACCAATGCACCAGAATAGACTTGCTGAATGTGAAATACTTTAATTCACTGCAAAAAAGGGGACAAAGGCAGTAAGGAAGACATTTTTTGAACGTGAAGGGCAGGAAGATGTGCATTCAACCTTGTGTGTGTGAGTGTGTGCATCGAAGTAACTCTGTATGGAATACAGGAGATGCCCTAACTACTCAGTACCCTCTAGGCCTTGTCTCGCCCCCCGGGTGTGTCACCGCTAGAACCCCCACTCAGGGCATCTCTCCAGCGGTGCCGCTCCCTGCCGCTGGCCCCGAGCACTCTCACTGCCTTGGCGCTGCTCCTGCCACAGTCAGGTACCATTGCATATTTTTATTTGCCATTAATATGCAGACTGTTGATTGATGTGTGTTTGTTAAATTGATCATCTGTCTGCCCGTCTGTCTGCACGTGTCTGTCCCCCAGACATGGGTCAGTCGTCATCGTCAGTGCGTCTGCGGTCTGGAGGCTCTGGTAGCTGCAGGAGAAGGAGGCTGTTAAGACCTGGTTCTGAACCACTGCAAGTCAACATTGTGAGTCCAACGCACGCCCTCATAAACATACACACATAAATACAGATCGATCTAGTCACTGCTTTTACTCTTCATTCTGTCAAGCGTTCAAGGCCTTTAGAGTGATTTATAAAAAAGCGCTCTGTGTACAAATTTATAACAACTACTGTGACCGCCGTATATACGATACTAAGTGCCTTTACACTCACTCACACGCCCATGTCACACTGAGTTTGTTCACCTGTCACATATATGAGCATATGTAGATGAGATAATAGGGTCTTTAAATGAATAACCTCTCACTCACGCTGGTAACATTTAACTTTTAACACATAATGTGGATATGACAGCGCTCTGGTCAATGTTTCATATCAGATAATGAAGGAACTGATCCGTGAAGATGGTGGCCATGTGGATTAATGTCATCTAGTACTCTTAGGCCATTACTCATCCTGAAGTGGGTACCCAACATTTCAGATGTTTTTTTCCACTGACGAGGGCACATGCAGACAAATGGACTGAATTTCACAGCAGAAAAAGGAATGACATTAAATCGTTTTCATATACCTGGTGTGCTGGCATCTGTGAGAAGTGTAACGTGTCCTTGTCAGTCGTGTAAAATTAGCTTCAGAGTACGTTGGAGTAATACTACGCAGGAAGTGAAACCAGGCATTTGAGAATCCGTGCTTTGATGTGCAAGTGGCCTCAGGGGGATTCTAGTGGAAGGAGATGCAGAGTTTCTCTGAAACATCCTGACGGGGTAGTGAACATTTCTGGGATTGTGTCCAACATCTATACCTACAGAACTGCAATGCATTGGGCTTAACACTGTTTACATTATTATTTGATCATGCTAAATTGAATCTCTGCAGAGTTTCATCGACGCCTCTGTTTTTCTATCATTGAGTGAAGAGCATCATGCATAATGTTTCATAGCACGTTTCATTTAGAATTATAAATACATATTCATTAACATTTAGTATGAGAGAAGTGTTTTCCCACTGAAATATATGCTCTGTGTAACTTAACAAGTGTGCACAATATTGGGAAGTTATGTGGGTAGAGCTTTTCTACAATAGACTCCAAATCAAACTATTTACAGGGAGTCAGTAAGGATTAACTACACCATTTGTAGTACAATAAGTAGTCCATTTTCATGAGATATGCTGTCTGCTCAGCTGCTGAATTATGAGCCCCGGGCTTTCAGTCCTGGCATGTCTTTGCATTGAAATTTAGTAAACTGTGTCTTTGTGGTGATACTACTGCATTTAAGCTTTGATTCTAACTTTTTCTTGCTGGTCTAAATAGTGTTTGTGAGCCGCTGCACGTTGTTGCCATGACACTCGCTGGCTCCTGTTCATCTTCTTGCTTCTATCTTTAGGCAGCCTTTTTAAGTGTGAGCTAAATAGAGAAAGTGTGTGGGTGAGAGAGAGAAAAAGGGGTGGGAGAGAATCAGAGAGGGGAAGAGAGATGCTCCCTTTGTATGTGCACTTCTGTGTCGTGGCCCTCCCCTGGGGTAGGGACCGTGGACTCATAACACTGCAAATGTCTTGTGTGTATTTGAATGGTGAGGGAAGTTCATTTGTAGTGGGCTCTGTAGCTATGACTGCATCTTGAGCATCGAGGTAGCATATATATATATATATATATTTATATATATATACTGTATA
>NW_023339785.1:20367944-20395431 GCF_004916995.1 Morone saxatilis | reverse complement strand
ATATTTATATATATATACTGTATACGCACTATATGACATAACATGGTAAAGCAGCTGTAGTGCAGTCACATGGATGGATGATTCTTCTACATTAAATCTGTGTGTTGCTGTCTTATTTCTGGTAAGTAATGCATTGTTTATGTGGTGTGGATCTCATGTCAGGATCAGATCTGTTGTTTGTGATACAGTGCAGTGTATGTTACAGTCTTCCTGTTGGGATGACTGGAGCCTAGAGGCCGCAGACAGAGAGAAAGCATTCTCACTGCAGTGGATTAACTGCTAATGCTGACGCCTCTCTTCTCCCTTTCATTTAAATGGATTTCTCCCCCAGTCACTGCCCTCTCCTCTCCTCTAACAAAGTCTTTGTTAATTCCTATGCAGATGAGAGGACAGTTTCCTGTGTGTTACTAATGCTGTGCCCGAAGCTCTGCTGACAACTTGTCAGAAAGGGGGACTTTCTTATTAAGGACTTCACGCAGATTAAGAGTTTCAACAGAAATCTTATACGATTAAGTTTGGGCTAACCTAGGTCTGTCTGGTCATAATCATATTATGCAATGCTATCTATTTATTATGAACGCATGAGTCAGCAGGCAGTGGCTAGTTGGGAAAATAGTAGGGCAGTGATGAAAAAGGACAAATCTGAGTTGAACAACTACTTACACAGACACTTTATACACACGTGGGGAACACCAACGCTCATATATGTAAATTGAACCATATACGCATAGTTTCAGTTTTCATGTGCCTCCTAGGCCTCAGCCCTTATGATACACCCTCTTCACAACGCACACATACACACACATGCTCTCCTGATGTATTCCGAATTCATCTGTCAGGGTGTATGAGTCATTGCACTGACGACCTCATTATTTGGTGAGGAATGAATAGCACCGGCTAGTGATATCTCTGTCTAACACACTGTGAATGTGTGGCATTTGCTTCACCCAGGGCTTTATTTTAGAGCCCTGTGAGACAAACCATAGGAATAGGTCTTCCTCAAAATAACTGCATGTATGTACAGTCCACACTCTGAGCCACAGGCGACCTAGAATCCTTTATAAGTGTTCATTCATCATCATTCCCCTGCCAAGGTACAGGCACATATCTGCTGTGACTTACTGCAGCCACCAGCTAATACTGTTTTGTAGGATGCAGTGGGTTCTGATAAATACTAGTGCCGCCGACTGAATCTGAGCAGGTGGTTGTGTCAGAGTCTCCCTAGGCTGTTTCTTCTAAAGAATGGGTTCTTGCCTGTCAGGTGTGTGTTGTTATTGTTGTTCTATGCATAGGCGTGCAACTCCATGCTTATGTGGTATGTGTGTTTTTGTGTGTGTGTTGGAAAGAGAGACAGATAAGCTCAGGGCCTTTTCTCTTATATAACTGTTGAGAGGGTTTCCTTTGCTCCCTACAAAAGCCCTTTCCACTTTTATTTCAGATGGCTGCATGTTCCCAGGGACTGGAGGAACAGTGCCGTGTGTTAATTCTCTTACTCACTGGTGTATCCTGTTTTACAGTATCTCCGCATCTGTGTTTTGTCAGATCATGCATGCCTGTGCATGTACCAGTTTGTGTTTGTGCTTTCTTGGAGCACATTCTTTTTTTTTAAATACTTCATCAGAGCCTGTATTTCTATCCTTCCATCATAACTCCATCTATGTTATGCCGCTGCCACAGTAGGACAGTGGGGATATATTGGTGGATGGTTTCAGTAATGTCACAACATGCAGTGATTTTTGTTATGAGGCTATTTAAGGCCTAAGGCACTCCGGTGCTTGTTATCCAGCATCAGGTGTGTCATTTGTGATGTCTTTCCCAGGCTGCTTAGGTGATTTTACCCACAGTCATTAGCTTCTACAGTTTGTGTAATACAGTGTTTATTTTCATGGCTATTTGACAGGTTTATATTAGGATAAAGACTTTTTCTGGATGTAAGTCAACACAGAAGAATGTCACCTTGTGTTTGGTAATATGATGATCCCTTATCATGTGACAGCACCGTCTTAGAGCAGACACCCCACAGGCTGAAATGTGTTACAGTTGACTTTCACAGAGAGATTTTTAGGTGTGTATTAATGCCACTATTAACTTTCACTGTAGCCCTTCTTTTTTACAACTTTAACTTTTTACCTGACTATAATAATAGCTGTGTATTGTATCTTCCCATGTCTTATTACAATCTAATTTTTCTCTACAATACTTTGCATTTTAGAGAAGAGGTCATGCGGCCCAGGTCCTGTCAGTGTTTAGTGGATGTTTTGTTCCCGGATCCATATTCTTCATATATGTTTGCAGCATCTATTGAGGCAAATTTGTGATTTTTAGGGCTGTATAAATAAAATTGACTTGACTTGAGTACTAAGGGACTTAATAATTCTGTCTATAGCTGAGAAAGCTGGAATTTTACTGAGCACAAAATACTTCAAATTTTAAGCATTCATAAAATACAAAAATGATTCATGATGAACATCATTAATCCTACATACATTCAACGTAATGTGGCCATTGCATTGTTATTACATTCATGGTCAGCTCAAATACTAGCTAACAAATGTTTCCAACATTGATATTGGGGACAAAAAACAGAGGAAACTAGGCTGGCAAGTATTTACACTCAGCCAAGGTGCCAATACATTATTCAGACCTGATTAGGGGTTGTCATCTTGCTGCTTTGTCAACATACAGGCTAATATATGCTGCCTGTTGTCTTGGGGATCATGTCTGTTTTGCATAATTGCCTGTGTCTTTAAAACTGTGCCAACTCAACCATCCCTATTTGGAAATTTCCCACAAATAATGTACACATTCAGAATTTTCATAATTAACACAAAATACAGAATAGGTAAATGCAGCATCCTGATTAAATTATTTGAAAATCACGCTATATGCAGCTCTTTGTTGTAATCAAGTGCCTTTTTAGTAAAAGTTTAGTTTTTTCACATTTACTTAAAGATCATTTACTTAAATGAGGAAAAACTATTTGAATAGATTCTTAGATTTAGAACTATGAATAGGCATTACACAAATATGTAGCAGTTACTGTTATCCAGTTCTTGTCTGTCAACTGGGAAGTAAGTAATTGGGGTGAATTTGAAGCAACTGGGTCTTTTTTTTTTTTTTTGTGAAAAAAAACAACAACTGCTGTGATCTAAGTATATGTTAATTGAGTATTTGTACCCTGAATAGAATACATAGCTCCAGCCATGGTCACTTTGTTGTTGTCCTAAAATAATGAGGCAGAAGCTAACTGCCTGTATAGTATTCAGCTAGTTAGAATGTATCCTGCAGGCCTCTGTGAAAGATGGGCTGGATTTTTCTGGCAGCTGCCACTTCTTGTGTACATTATTTAGCTTAACTTTCTGCCTCTGACCTCTCCTGCTACACCACATGCAGCGTCAGAGAAAACCCTCCATCACATACACGTATTATGCAACCCCCTCCTTGTAGTTGTTCCTCCTTTCCCTCTCCATCCGCCTCCCTTTCTTCTTGACCTCAGAACTCGTCATCCCTGCCTCCATCTTTCCATCTCTGTTCTCTCCTCTCCCCAGATCAAGTTTTCTCTCCCCCACTGTTTTTTCTTTGCTCCCTCACCTCATCTCCCCCTTATTCACTCCATCCCGTTCCTCCCTCCAGGCATGTGAAAACACCTGCTTCCTGCAACCTGTTGTGAGTGTGTGTGTGTGTGTGTGTGTGTGAGTATGAGAGTGTGTGCAGTCATATATTTTAGATGGCAAGCTTGTTAGTGAATGTTATACAGGACAGCACTATACCAGGGATAGTCTATGAAGTCTTTGATGGTAGGAATTGACCTATCAACAGAAAGTGAGATGCTGAGAAACACAGAATGCCGAACAACCTTGCACCCAAATATGGCTTCACTGCAGAGTTTTGCATTTCAATCTGATATTCTGCTTTTGAACTCTCATGGCGTGGAAGCAGTGAGAATGTAAAATCATTTTAGCTCAGAGGACAGGTGGAGATGTACCCACCACCCCCCTTATAGTGACTGACACATCTATGGCATCTAGTGGGCATGATGGTTGATTACAGTGAGCAGGCTGTTTATTGCCAAAAAAAACGTGCTCCATTGTCTGTCAGATGACTAGCCTCACCAAATAATTTTACAATAAAAAGTAAAATATACAATACTCTGTCCCCAAAGCGCCACAGTACAAATATCCAACACTAGTGCATGCAAATGCAGCAGCCAGAAAACTCTGGTTGGATGGTGGTAAGGCACAACTCCTCTTACCTCCCAGTGTTTTGGGCCGCAGGTGGCTGACAGTGCTCTGATGAATGATGACACTAGTGAGCTCACTCAGCGCACTCACAGCCCGCACAGTAGAAGTACAGTAAAGCAGTACTGGCTTAGGCAACCAACCAAATCCTAGCATAGGTCATTCAATTTTATCCCTCAACCACAGCTGGGCTCTCAAATGACCAATCTTTGGGCTTTATTTAAGTACCCACTGGCACCGTTGGAGAACAGAAACATAAATAAATAACAGTCTGTATTTTCAACAGTGTTTCTTAATGCTTCCTTTTTGTTGCAGTTTGTGAAAAGCTACAATCCTGTCTTTGGGGAGCTTGTTACAGTGTCTTTTAGCAGAGACACTCTTTCCCGTCTGTGGGAAATTTTACAGACATTTCAGACTTACCACACCTTCACTGAAGAGTGGAGAGCTTTAGGGATTTCAGTTTGAAAATGTTAAGAACTCTTCGTAATCTAATGTATCTCCTACTGTTAAGAAGGACCAATAGGTGTATTAAGGAATATGTAATGGAGTCAGCATGTGTGCAAATCAAGTTACACTCAGACCACTAGTCAGAGAAGAAGATCAAATGATAATAAAATGTTGATAAAATCAAATTAATAGTGGTGAATAGGTAATCTAGATGAAGTGAACTGCTGTGAAAGTGTTATAATATATAATATAAGGATAGAATGCGATACTATAATGGCTTCTCTGTTATTTTTTAAGATGTAATGATTATACACTCAACATTAAGGAAAAATATGCTTATTGTTTCTTGTCAAGATTAAATGAAAAGATTGATAACTTTTTAATGTCTGCAGGATAAATATGAAGCTACGGCCAGCAGCTGCTTAGCTTAGCTCGGTAGAAGAAGGGGGAAACAGCCAGCCTGTCTCTGTCCAAAAGACACAATCTGCTTACCCCTAAAGCTCATTAATTAATATATTATATCTCCTATTATACCGCCAATAACTCCTATTTCTTGGGCGGGAGCAGTCACCTCAGGTCTTAGCTTCAATGCGATATTGCCAGGCAACCAGTGTAGATAAGATGTAACTGCAGGCAAGAAAGCAAATAAGTGTAAATCCCCAAATGACGCACTATTCTGTTTTACTTTTACAGTTTGATGGGAAAAGTCAAGTATGCACTGTCAGCAAACAGTGAGAGTTCCCCCCAGTGGTTCCAGTGTTATTTGGATTTTTAATAGAGGTACAGGAGGGCAGTGCTGAGTTGGAGTTCTCTGTATTGTATGCTTTCAGCCATTAATGCCACAGTTAACCTACTTCCTTTAGCAAATAAAATACAATTATCAAAGTAGCACAGTAATGAGTTTCCGTCACAGAAGTGTGGAAAACAGGTGAGACGTATATTAAATTAGCCTCATATTATGTTTCTCCTCTGTAAGCTTGTCTTTAAAAGACTTTTTTTATTCCACTAGAGACTTTACATACCCTAAATTCTGTCAGTGTTTATACAAAGACTTTGTGTCTTCTCTTTCTCTGCTAGAACTTCACAATGTTATGCATACTCACTAGGGGCTGACATAAAGAACACATTCGCAGGGAAGATTCATCTTGTTCTACAGCCTCCAGAACACACAGATATTGCACTGGTTAATCATTAAATAATAATTCATTTTTACTGGTCCCATGGCTATGTCATGAATGAGCAGGAAGGTTTCTCTTAAAGTAGTTAGGTCTAGGAATGTTGTGATATCACTCATGATGACTTTAACCCTAATTTCTCCACCCTACTTGGCATGACCTACCTCCTTTATCTCCTCTATCTCTTACTATTTCTTAAAATTCACTTTGCTCTGACCCACTGACTTGCCTTTACACCAGCAGCCAAATTGAGCTGAACGAATAAACAGCTGATGTCTGAACAATGGTGACAAAACTGTGTTCAGGAAAAGTCCAGCAATTTATTTTTAGGGCGCTTTGTGGTTGGAAGGCCTGGGAGGAAGCAGGACGTCAGTGTGGTTGTTGTGGGGATGGGAGGGGAACAAAAGAATTGGAGCAGACTGAAGGGGAAATGGGCGTGGTGGGCTTTGGCTCCCATTAGCCAAATACCTGACTGACCACAGACAGATTGATTTGCTAGCACTGAAATGTATAGTCTTATTCAGTGAGACTTTATAAAGAATTTTGCTAAATTTGCAAAAAAAAGAGATGAAATAAATGTGTTGAATTAAACTTAAAGAGTTTGGTTTATGCAGTTCTTACTGGTGGTGGACGTAATGCTTAAAAAATAGAGTATGGATCTTTTTTATAGTACTTCATCTTAAGGTGAGAGGTGCAGTTGTTATTACTCATATGGTTGTCAGTGTGGCAGTAATGGATGATGCCAATATTGTAGAAAACGACCACTCCCAAGTTGAAGTAGCAGAGCTTCCTGCCTACATCCTACCAGGATACTACTAACTATTATGAGTGGATATTGCCCTGAGGCATGAATTCGGAATTATTGCTCTGCGGCAATGGTATAATTACACCACGCTTTTTCGGGAGCATTGCATCAACTTTGTTCAAGGAAGGTGTCGAGGATGTGCTTTGTACTCACATCTGTTTGTAATATTCATTGACAGGATACTGAGGCACACTCGAGGTCTGGAGAGAGTCCAGTTTGATGACATTAGATCAGCCTCTGTTATTTGCAGATGATCTTCTCTCTTTGGTTTAATTGGGCCGTGGTATCCGATGCACACTGGAGTAGTTCTCTCACGGGGGAAAGATGTCCCAATCAAGTGGGGAGTGAGCAGCTGCTTCTCTGGAAGGGGTTCAGGGTCATTTTCACAAGTGAGGATAAAGGGTGAGCTCATGAGATTGACTGTTTGACAGTTTGGTGCAGTGGCTGCAGTAATAGACATTATATCAGACCCTTGTGATACAGAGTACACAACCACAAAGCAAAGTTCCATTTTGATGTTTCTCCGGATCAGGGGCAAGCGAGGATTGACCTCATAGAAAGGCATTAAATGGAAACAATTCTCAACAAGCTTTGTATCATTACAATGTGGGTAGTACACACAAATGAATAATGTTCATGAACTTCCCTCCATGTTGCCTAGAGCTCCCCTCTCATTTGCCAGCAAAAGCCTGATGACGCATCTCTTTTTTGAAGTTCAAACTACAGACTGTATTTATGCATCTTTTGGACAGTCATATCAAGAGAAGGATGGCTCCTCCTCCGGGTGCAGGTGTCTTGTTGCTAACACGGCAGTGTGAAAACATACAATACACGTTTTTTATGAGGCCCATTAAAGACTAGCTTAGCACATATGCTGCTCCAGTTTGTTAGTGCTATCAGATTTTAGCCTAATGTTAGCTCTGAAAGGCTGTTTGTAGCAGTTTACACTTCAGCAGGAGTAGGAGTGGCCTTGGAAGGGAATAGGCCCGGTGCATTATGGTTGTTTTCTATATTTTGAGCAAAAGCCCTTTTTCTCTGTTTTCTTTGGTCATGTAGAACCAACCCAGTTGAAGTGGGTCAGGTATTTACAAAGCCACCTCCCCTTGAAGGTACAGTGGACAATAGCGTAAACCAGAGGTTCTCAACATTTTAGTTGCAGAGGATCCCAGTATTGTCTATACTGAAGATTTGGAGATTTACACCCCTTCAAGGACTCCCGGAGGTCCCCGGACCCCAGTTTGAGAACCACTGGTGTAGATAATCTGAGATAGACCCATGAAACAATGGAGGGATCTGAATTGCTCTGCTTGTCCTGTTTAACTCTGGACCCATAACTTGATAAATTACCAAAAAAATGTAATAAATGGAAGGCATAAAGCAGTCATAACCCAGACAGGAAAGAACATGCTGCAGATTTTATCTTCATTCGTTAATTCATTATATTCATCAATTTCCACTGGGAATACTGATGGGTGTGGTGCAAGCTTGCATATTCTGGTCTTTGTTTGGGGGACACAGTAACATGAACATTGAAGCTTAAGCTTTAGAATGCTGCAACTGTGTTAAAATAAGTGTTGACCCAACTACATAGCATAGCATACTGTTGGATGAGCTAAGAATTTCTTTTTTAAATTCTTTTCAAAATCCATGTAATTTTTGAGTTCATAATTTGTTTTTAGGTTCGACTGCATTACATTACATTAAAAACTTTTCAAAATTGTTGGCATAAAAATGGTCAAACCCCATTTATACTGTAATAATACGAATCCCTCACAATAACGATGCAAGTCAACTGTGCCTGTTGTGTATGTAATTCACATACAGTACGTTTAAGTTCAGTCTTATTTAACATGTGATTCTGTGCTGTGGGAGATATTCTGCCGTTTTTACAAACTCTCCCTCTCTTTGTATATGTATGAGTATATTAGCATTGGTGTCTGTGCAGATTTAGACTTTCAGATGTGACCTTTGTTGTCTAAATGTCAGGGAGATTGGAGAGGGAGCCCACAGAGGTAGGGCGGGCTTATGTAATCTGCTCGCTCTGCGTTTCACACACACATGCACACACACAAGCACAGAGCAGGAAAAAAAGCTTGTTTGAGGACGGTTGTCATATCTCAGCTGTGATGCCTCGTACAGCTCTCTGCAACTCACTGAAAGCCTGGCTTTCAGGAGCCATTGCTTTTATCAGCATGTATGTGCAGAAAGTGCCCTGGAAATTATTTATGGCTTTAAAAATACTGATATAGTGCACTCCTTTGGTGTTATTCTTTTAAACTTATTCTGAGGTCTTTTGATCCATCTCAAAGCTCTCAGCCGAATGTGAAGACAGAGCGTAGTTTGGAGAGGGGTTTTTGTGTCTGTGCGTGTGTTGGATGGTTGACTAGGCAGCGGCTGGTTTGGGAGCGCGCACGCTGAACTGAGCTGATTCTCCTGTATGAATTCATTCACAATCATGTTGTGCTCTCTTCCTAATCTGCCAACAATGAGAGGCGTGGACACCGGGACAAGTGCTGCATGCTGGGATGCGCTCATAATGCAGCATTCACCTTAATGTCACTGTGAACATGGAGGCCGAAATAAGGATGTGCATGCCAATGGCAAACACGTGCATCAGATGGGAGCCGGAGCCATTGTGTCTTGTCACTCACAACACTCGCAACACTGAGGCTTAAAGGGATACTGCACTGAGAAAACACGTGGCTCTGGAAAGTTTGTAACAGCAGCAGCTTTCTTGGCGAAGAAATGTGTCTAAACTTTTCAGAACACTCCTGAAGCACAAACCACTTCTCCAGCATCCATCCATACGCTCAGTATGTTTTGAAACAGTCATATATTTGCCAAAAGAAATCCACCTGCAACTATGCTTGTTTATCTTGGCCCTGAGCGTAAAAAAAGCTAAGCAAGCTAGCAGCAAGAGTTTGTTCATTTAGCTGTATGTCAGTGCAAATGTGACAGTTTGGAACATATTGAGCATATGGAATGGCAGCTTCAAAAATGCTTTGAGCAGTTTCCACTGACATTTTGCTACCTTTTTCCTGTCATAAAGCGGATTAATTCATGGGAATAATATCTTCATACAGCTCAGTCGTGACCTTTAAAATTATATTGGGCCAAAATTATATTGGTTGTAACTATTTGGGGTGGTTTTTGAATGTGTGTGACGCTCAGGAAATTGTTACTCTGTTTTATAGTCGTTTCCCTTGTAAAGTATGTGTATGTCATAATGTCTTTCTGGGCCCCAAGCGTCACATGATTACCGCATTACCGCTCATCACTTTTCCTTGGGGCTTGGAAATGAGATTCACTATAAGTATTGGCCACACCTCAGTGCTTCTGAATATATTACCCTGTTCTACAAATCATTGTTTTGCTTGTTTAGTTTAGAGGACTGCAGATACGTGGAGATGTGCATGTGTCAGCTTTCAGACATGTTTTTGCACCTTTATTCCACACCTTCACATCTGGAGGATGCCTCTGATCTGTGGGACACAGAGCAGCTCCACAGTTTGAGCTGAACCGGTTTGCTCAATGGCACCTCAGTGGTGATAATGAGCCATTTAGCCATTTGGAACCCATTGTGTATTTCCCTCCCTATATTTTTTAGCATATAAATCCAGGTTTGTGTGCATGTGATGTGTTCCCTCAGCATACGCAATTTAGTTTAAATTTATCCACAAAATGCTTAAAAAGCACTTTATTCTAGTCTCATTACAATATAAAGTATCATTAACACTTTGCACTGTTATGTTATTCAATTAAAGAGGAGCTTCACTGATTTTACACATCAGTTTACAAGTCACAGGGAGTACCCCACTCAGCCTGTGGAGGAAGTGTAAGAAAATACCCCCGATGATGTTATTACAACTAGGGATTGCACATTTTTGAACAGAAAGCCTACATTACAAACTGGGGGAGTGGAGTTTTAATCTGTCCTATGTGAGTCCCCCTTTATGGAAGTGTAATACTAAATTAACATAATTACTATGTAGTAATTAATGCAAATTGTAATATTACAATATTCACAAAACATGTTTTGCACTCAACATTATTATTGGCAAGCAGGTTATGAATAATGTAGGTTACTGATGTCACTTCCTACCATCTTATTTCTGTAGCTGCGTCAGCATAAACCTCTTGATGCTGTCAGAGGAAGTATTAGGAGTATTAAACTTGAAACACCTGGCAACGTTTATAGCTGCTGTCCAGTTTGGACAGTATGTTTGTATTCTGCATTTTGTATTGAGCAAATTATAATTCTTGCTTTTCTTCCCCTCTTTCTTTTTATGCATTAAAAATAGATTTTTTGAAGATCATTTTTAAAATGTTAAAGCGTACACAAATGTGTATTTGGTCAGTCTGGACATTGAGCTGCATCATACTCTTTCAGGCTATCAAACATTTCCCTTTCATGACCATGTACTCCCCCAAACATCATCACACGTTTCTGATCCTACTGTTGTGACATGATAACTTAATGTGGTTGAGAACTGCCTATCTTAAAATGTATTTTACAAGAAGACTTAGATTGCAACCATTAAAACAAAGAGTCAAACTATGTTTTCATTTCATTTGGGGTCACTACTGATTTACCATGGAAGGCACCTGTAAGTGATTGCTGCTTGCATCAGTGATGCTTGAGTGTAAATGTGGTTGATTATCAGATCAACTGGGCACATTGTATCTGATGGATGCCTGGACAAAAACAAAGTGGCAGAAGAGCTGACATTATGCCAATAAAATTATAAGATGGTGATCACTTTGAGGAACGTGCATCCATTATTCTGACATTTATTCTCCCTCATCACGGGCTGTTAATGATAAATGATAAATCACCAGGGCACGGCGATATTTTTAGATTGGGTGGGAGATGAATGAGGTTATGATTCTGGCCTCTGTGGTCGATGTAGTCAGCGAGGGGCTGGCTGTGCCCCTCCCCCGACTGTAGGTGATGGCTGATGCCGGTAGTCTAGCAGTGGAGCGCTGATCTGTATTAATACAGGACCGCCTCTCAGCCTCTCAGCCTCACAGCCGATCTCTCTGCGGTCCCCACTCACCGGAAGGCAGCTCGGCAGCTGCGAACAGCCTGCGCACAGCTTCTCTCTTGTTTGCTTTGAGAATCTATTGGCCTGAGAGTCGGTTGGTTTAGGGGAAGAGGCGAAACACCGGCAGGTGTTGACTAGCGGGGAGAAATCGCGGTGCAGACTGATGACGATGATGATGGTGAGGATGATGCATCTCTTCCCGTGCCTTTATGAATTACATCGCGTAGTGTGAAGAGGCGTAGGGGAATCTTTTTTTTTTCCATTTCTTGCCTAACTGTAATGGTGGATTTCTCGGTCGCTTTTGAGGCTACGTGTCTTGACGGGAGAGCTGAATACCGCCCGTCACTGAGAGCGCATCTCAGCATCGGCCCGCAGCGCTGCGCCATGGCCTTGGATGTCCAGACTTGCGTGGTGTTTACGGTGATCGCGGTTCTGGTGCTTGTGAACGTGCTGTTGATGTTCATCCTCGGTACTCGTTAATGGATCTGCGCTTGGGGCCCGGTTCGCAGCGCACCGCACTTTCACACAGGAGAGGAGAGAAAGGCAGTGCGCGTTGGTCGAGAGCGGGGACACCCGGCGCTCCATCACGGCTACGCGTTGAAATGAATGACGTTGGTACAACATAATGTATTTCTGTTACCCCCCCTCCCCAATCCTTCGTTATGTCTTGTGTCCTCTCACCGTTTGTGATAGCTAGTGTTGTCTGGTGGTGGTCGTAGTTGTGCGGATACAGATCTGTGATGCTCTTACCTTTTCTGTGGTGACTGGAAATTCATATCCCCCACATATAAACATGTCCCCCCCCCTCCCCCCTCCACCACGTCGATCTCCCTCTCTCCTCCATGTTGTATACTGTGGATTATGCGCATGGATTCATTTTAGTACCTAATAATTTGATATTTAGATGAAAATATCAGTCTGATGGTCTTTTTTTAACGACAGCCTACTGCTGCGTCAGGACTTGTTTTCCTACTGTGATCCACCGTAGCCACATCCACAATATGGCAGCTAGTAGCTGAGCAGTGATCTCTGCACTAAAATAAATGTGATGTTTGGAGCAAATAGTGGTGCAAGTGAGAGGTTTGTGCTGCTGATCGTAGACTCTGGAGGATCATTGTAATCTCAGCTGAACAGGGACCAATAGCAGGCAGGGCTAGGCCTAATAAAGGAGGGCCTCCATCACTCCAGGTTTCCCCCATTTTAGATGCAGCTAAACTCAGCTCCCATTTCATAGCCCACAATATTAATATTTCTGCTGTTTGTAACATTTTAACGTGGCACCTGTTTCTGAAGCCCACACTTTATCACACCTGGTCCCTAAATAGTGACTGATAAAAAAATATGTCACTATAAGTGCATATTTCTTACAAATCCAATGTTCTCAAAGTGAAACTGAATGTCAGATGGAGATAAAAACGCCTATTCTTTTTTTCTTCCCATGCAGTGGCATAATGTAATGAAGGATTGGAGGCAGGTGTCATGAATGTTGAATGAATGTCAGAAATAGATATGCTAAAAGCCTATCCCAGAGCCGCCCATGACAGTCCTATTAATAGGGTTGGTAGGCTGGCTAGGTTTTGTGAAGATACTGTATGTGCTCTCTCACACTGATGGCTAAGTGCTGTGTGTTTTCTGTGTGTGTCTAGTTAAGTGGTAAGTGTGGTACTTCAGGTGTAGAAAGACATTTTTTGGCGCTCATGTATTATGAACACAGATACCTCCATCACATGCTGTTGCATGTGGGCTGGTGTTTTCATCACTGGTACAACGCGAAAACATCCTTCCTAGCAGGGACTCCCACAGGACTGTAAACATAGCATCATAATATAGTGTACTGCAGTGGTTTTGGCTTGGTCGGTTAGCAGTGATAACACAGTGCTACTTACACGTGTGTTCACATGTAAGCATGTGAGCATGTTAAGTTGCATGTGTGTGTGAGATAGTCTGGGTGGGTGTTATCTGTAGTTCCTTTTTTGAATCTGAGTCCTGCACACATCCCAAGTGTTCACACATTTGTAATCCCCCCAGGGCAGGTGCCTTCTAATAGAGCTCTGTTAAATGCTGTGCAGTCAGAAGTGTCAATGTGCGGATGGTGTGCACGAGCGAGACAACAGTGAGGATGTGTGTGTATTTCTCACCGGTTTTAGTCAAGAGCGTCTTTGATTGGCTCCCAGACTCAGGGTATAAGTGTATTACATAACAGGGTTGGCAGACACAGGGAGGACGGACTGCGAGACTCACTCGGTGCGTCGGAAAGAGAAGCCTCTTTCTGGAATACAGCACCTTGTTACTCTACATCGCAGGCTCATCTCTTGCGGAGGACCATCACGTCGACCGCTTCCAAAAGCGATTTAATTATCATGATTGTATGAACCGGACTTCTCCATGCATACACTCTCTGAACAGTTACATGCCACAAACATGGTAAGGCTGGCTGAAGGCGTGTGTGTGTGTGTGTTTGCTCAGGGATGCTGTAGGTGCTTTGGTGCAGATGTGCTATGGCTAGAGATAGAGGAGGATGTTGGAATGCAGTGGAGCTGCCAGTGCAGTGAATGCTGATGTGTGGTGCTGCAAAGATGATATAAGCGAAGGAATCGGCTTTCTGTTCTTACATATGTACTTGTCAGTCTGTGCTTGAATATGGAACAGAAAGCCTTGTCATATATGCCCATGTATAGGGAAAGATTCCTCTGCATTCATTTGCATTGACCCAAATACAGGTTTTGCGGTTTAAAGACGGCCGGTTCGCCTTCTGATCTTTGATGTTGTAACTGCAGTGTAACCGTAATGATGACATAGGTCATTACAGCTGGTAGACACACAGGTAATGATGAGTATTGTGGCAAGACTTCTCTGTGTTTGTGTGTCTGTGTGTTTACTGTGTGCCATTTGATCAAGCTAGGTATGAGGCTGTGCTGTGGCCAGTATTGGGAAGATTGATTATGTAATGCTTTTAATTTATTCCGACATGTAGGGGGAAAAAGGATGCAATGTATTGGAGAGGGCAGTGCTGATCTCATTAGGGAGATGGAAGGATGAGGGGAAGGAGAAAAAACTGAGCAGGGAGGAACATTGGCCGTGAATGGATCTCTATCTGTCCCTCTCCCTCGCTCTTTCTGTCTGTTGCCTATATTACAGCAGATTGATGGGGACCAGAGAGATTGTGCTTAGAGTGAATGGGGCTGAAAATGGAGTGGTGCTGGAGGTGGGGTTGGAGAGGGGGGGTGGGTGGATTAGGGCAAGCAGACATTACAGTGAAGGAGCAAGAAGCAAGACTGACCTCAGTGCCAAGGCTCATCTGTTCTGTGAGTGCTGTTTCAGGCAGAGGTCCTGATGTCAGATGGTGACGGTCAAGTGGAACTGATTTGGCTTCCTCTAGCTATCCATTTGTATAATAAATTCTTTAAATCAAACTCCTTTTCCTGAATAAACAATGATATTTAAAATCTTTTTGAGTACTATTCATTGGTCCTGTTTCCATGGCAGCGTGACACATGTTTTTGCGGTAATCCTCCTCTCTTCCTGTAGTGGAGAGCTTTGAGATATAGGCTGGAGCTATTGTTACCCCAGCTCCCAGCCATGTGATATCTGATTGAATCAGCCTGCTCAATTACATCTTTGATCTAAAACCTGCATGCAGAGGTCTACACTATATACCTTTGTTTTTTACATTGACATGGAAATTATAATGGCACTAGGTTCTCTAATGGGATTGCTTTGTCATTTTAATATTTAATAACAGAGTGCAGTTCCTTAGTGGTCAGTCTTTGCTCTCCTTTCCTTGTGTGTGTGTGTCTGCTTACACAGGCACACACACACACACACACACACACACACACAAAACACACGCCTAAATTTGGAAATATTCTGGTGCATCCTGAAGTGTCCTTGCCTCATCCCATCATCTTGTCAATACCAGTGAAGCATCCTCATCTGTCACCATGACGACGGCTGTTCTTTCCCTTCCAGGCATGGACGTCCCTCCCTATGTTCACTCCTCTGCCCTGATTGGCTTATATCCCCTGTAGCTGTCTCAGTAAGCCATCAGGGAAGTAGACTTGTCTACAGGTTGAGGGAATAACGTAGCTGCTGAGTCCAAGAGCTTAGATCCTCATGGGGGGGCGGGGTTGAAACACAACAAACAAACACACAATCTGCAGTTTCTCATGGACGTTATGGCACACACTGCATCAGCACATAGGAGGAATAGCGTTTTTTTTGCTGGAGTGATGAGGTGCATTTTAAAAGGTTTTTCCATTCGGGGATTTAACTTTGTAAGAGGCAAAGAAATCTTAAAGGACTGAAGGAAAAAAAAACACAGAACGAGCTCTGTTTACAAAATACCAGTAGCTCAATCAATATTAATATACAAAATCTTTAAGAAGTAAAGAACTAATTTATCATCCATCTATGTGACATCCCTGTTTCCAGGCCTTTGATAACTCCTTACCTAGAGCCGAAGCAGCTCCTGTCAAGCTTGGTTAGCGCTGGCTGCTCTGCCCACAGCCCCAGGGATTGGATGCATGGTTTGCTCTGGACTGGAGAATGCTGATGAACACTACTTTGGAGAGCGCAATTGGAACAAACAGTTGGAACTGTGCCACAGATGCATACAGGGGTGTATATGTATATGAAGTTAGAAAGTGTGGCTGCACGTGATTGCGTATATACGTGGCTCTGCGCACGTCTCAAGGCAACAAAGCCCCTGTGTGATGGATGGTGAGGCTGCTTGGTAGATGGATGATGTCAGACTCAGGTCCTTCTCAGGAACATTGTCCGCTGTCTCTTGTCCTTTAATGAGAGCAACCTTTAGCCTCTCCAAACCCCCTAAAGAATACTGATAACCTGACAGGCTAGGCTTCCACACTTTACGGACCATGGCCATCGCATGCACATAAAATAATACTCTGCTCATGTGCATTGTGCAGGAACACAGTTGTACAACTTAAACATTTATTTTCAGTGTCGCATAATGTCCACATTATTTATTCATGATTCTAAAATCAATAGAAAAGATTTGATGAGTCATCCTTCCATGTTTTGTCAAAGACTGTGCTGCAGATAAAATAACAAGCGCCGGTGACAGCATGAAGGAAGGGAGATTATCCCTTCACATTTGTTTGCTCCTCAGCATTTATATTACATTAACACATGTAATTATTCTAATGTCATAATGGGCCAATTACTGTCCCTGTGTGGAGACTGGTGCTGTGATTCTGAACGCTGTGTTGTTTCTCCACTAATGGCTCTGCCTTTTTTGTGTTGTTGTATTTTGTTGTGCTGTACTGTGGTCTGTGTCGACTATTGTGTTGTTCTGTTTGCAATCCCTAAGCTGCCAGTGGGCCCTGGCTTTGAGGGTGTGTATTTGCATCCATTAGTAATCTGAGTGGGTTTAAAAACAAGGATTCACACAAATCGAGGCCAAAATGAGGCTGAGTACTGAATTACAATCACTTTTAAATTTGATTTCTATGCTGTTTTAGATCACGTGGATCCATACTTATTGGTCAGTGTCTGCAGTGCTGTCCATGCTGTTTTTAGTGGTTTCCACAGCAGTGGCTTCATGTAATGAGAATAAAGCATAAGATACGATATGTCTTTCCCTCCAATTTCTCCAGTTGATAAGTGGAGGTTCAATCGTCAACGCTGAGGCGGTATGGGACCATGTGACCATGGCGGACCGGGAGTTGGCGTTTAAGGCCGGTGACGTCATCAAGGTGCTGGACGCCTCCAACAAGGACTGGTGGTGGGGCCAGATTGATGAGGAGGAAGGATGGTTCCCTGCCAGCTTTGTACGGGTGAGTTAGCTGTAGCCATGGCTGGCCAGCGACCATAGACACAACACACACCCACTCACATAGAGAAATGGAGGCACATGAACATATGCACACAAGCTGATAAATATCCAGAGGAAGGTGCACCTGCACACGTATTCTGTCGTATACACAAAACACATTCACACACACACATACTGATATGCTTGCTACACACAGACACACACGGTTGAATAATGCTATATTTGAATAATACATAACACTGACGAGATCAGAGAACAGCTAGCTAAGTGCCTTTATCGGGTGTTCAGGGACAACGAAACAAAGATGCTGATGAGCCCCTTTTTTTAGTTTGGCACCACCTTCAACTCCTACCCTTGAAATCCACTTAAATTCACAACGTTCTCACTTTATCGTGATTATATAATCTCACCCACATCTGAGCTCAACTAAACCAAACACAAAGATCTGATTCAGCTGTTACTGTATGTTACTCCATAGTTCTTTTAATTAACTTATTGAAGGAATAATTAGCAACGTTGTTGTAGGATGAGGCTTCCCTCAGTCCCCCCTCCCCCTCCAGACACTCATGGCCATTCCCACCTGTCCACCCTTCCATATTCACTCCTGAGAGGGCAGGGCAGACAGGCTGACTGACTGTCAACCAAAAAGTATCTTTCTCTTCTGTCATTCTCTCTCTCCAAGGTGGAACCCCACCCTCCTCAGCCCCAAACAAAACAGGTTTTCTATATCAACCCCATAGCAACTCCACGGTTCCAAAACACCACGTCAAAGGTGCGTTTTCCCAGCTTCATCTACCCATCCAGCCTGCCCGCCCGCTCCAGTCTGTCCACACAACGTACCCTCAACATTACCAAACATTAACGTTACCATGACGTTATCACATCATCCTCAACGGGGTCGATAGAGAGGCAGAACTGATGAGTCAAAAGTAAAATAAACAACAAGTTAAATGTCTTCTTAATGGCCTGTACTCAAATTCTACAAATGGATTCATATAGAAGTAGATGGATTTTGGAAACATTATTCCTGTTAACATTCATTGTTCTTTCTATTTTGAACATTGATTATTTTTTCAGTATTCTATTTACTATTGACTCTGACTATTTCTCAGTCTTAATGCTGCGCTAGTAGTTCTCGTCTGCAGTCAGTGCTCTACCACCCGTCACTCTGCTTGTCTGTGGCGATGCATTTCTCATCTTGTGTTTGGCATTCTACCCGTCGGTTCTTTGATGTTCTCTTGGCAAACTGTGTGTCATCAGGTGTTGGCTGCTGGACATCTGAAACCACGCTCACTTGGCCCTTTTCTATGAGCGAGAGTGGAATACACTATGTATGTGGTCCTGTGTGTGTGTGCGTGTGTTGGTGAGTGCCATGCATGCGTGAGGAAATTGTGAGGTTGTGTGCGAGTGTATTTGCATGCATATGTGCAGGGGGGAGATTTATTTGAGTCACACACAGGGCCGAAGCTGGGCATTGAATATCCTCTGGGCATCGGCCTCAGAAAGAGTCTTTCTTAAAACTCTGGAGTGTTTGGCAGTTTGTCCTTCACCTTTCTGACTGCTGGACCGACAGTCTCACTAACTATCCAAACAACCAGAGACTCTCTAAATGAAGCTCTGTGTGTGTGAGACGTGTGTTCATGTATGTGGTGCGTGTGTGTATGTGTGTGTGCTGTATGCATTCATGCTCATGAGGAGTGAGTAGTACCTACAGTGTTGTGATATGACCCTAAACGTATCTGTTTACTAATACTTTTTTCATCAGATTGATACACTTAAGACTTAAGTGAGCATATGTCTTACTCAAGTGCATGTGTGTGTGGCTGTGTGTGTCTGTGTGTGTGAATGTGTTTGTACTCAGCTGTGGGTGAACCAGGAGGATGGGGGAGCAGAGCCAGCTGAGGGGACGAGCGAAGTGCAGAACGGGCACCTGGACCCGACCAATGACTGCCTGTGTCTGGGCTCGCCCCTCCAGAACCGAGACCAGATGAGAGCTAACGTCATCAATGAGATCATGAGCACAGAGAGACACTACATCAAACACCTCAAGGACATCTGTGAGGTACTAAGCACATGTACACATCCACCAACACATACACGGCACACTTTACTACCAAAGAGATGAAGGGAAAGATAATTGGACTGAACTGAACTGAAATGTGTATGAGAGAAGAAGCAGCCCTTTTTATGCTACACAAGGGTCTATGATTCTTAACACTCCCACATTCTCACTTTTATTCAAGAAATGTTTTTTTATGTTTATTTCCAAACACTCCAAAAACAATTCTATTTTCATCAGTTATGAACACAGTTGTCAGTTCTACACAGTAGTGACAGCTGCCACACTTGTGATCTAGTCCAGATTAAGTTTGTTATTATATTATGAATCATACCGAAGTGACGAGCTAGAATTCACACCTAATAAAATTAAACAAATGCCTTGCCAGTTGTCATTTTTAGGATGACAAGCCTTTTATAAAGATTCAACATAACACTGCCAAATTTAAATCGGAAATCGGAAATCCTGACCTATTATTTAGAATCAAACCTCTAACTATATGAACAATTTAATTCCTAAGTCCTGTGAACTAAATGTACATTTTTCACCAATTCTGATTTGCCTAGCTTTGCATGTACACAGGCCTGATCTAACATGCCATAGTGATCCATTATATAACCTAAAACACGTATGCGTGCACAGTACAGATACAGGATTTATTCTATAAACATATTATGTGACATGGAACAGTTGTATCTTTGTGTTTCTGTCTTGATATGAATTCAAATCAAGAAATCAAAAGGAAAAACTGCCACGTTATGATTGAGAAACAAATATCTATGTCGTAAAGATTTCCAGTAATGGCTAACCAGAGACAGGTTTGTTTAATTTCTGAGAGAAAACAGACCATAGTTATAATCAATCACAGTTCCATACACATCTGTTTGTTCCACTGCTAGCACTAACAATGTAACATACTCCTAGCAGTACAGTAGTCTATTGCCACCAGTTCTTCCCGCTAAGACACAAAAGTTTTGTTTCATGTGAAGCAGTTGTTTCTTAAATGTTGTTTGTTACCAGCACAGTAATCTAAGTGAGTGCTGGTTACATAGCGGTATTATCTGAACAAAATACCATAGTATCATGACTTTGGGTGGGCAAGATTTTCTAGTGCAAATTCTTATCTATCTTATTCTCTATCTTTGTAATCTTATCTAAACATCTTTCCTCAATCCTCTGTTTACTCTTTGTCTGTATTCCAGGTGCAGCGTAATGTTTAAAAATAATGCAATAAAGCGTTAATTTCACCTTCTCACCTCCACACCTCCACTTACCTATGGAGGTACCCAGCATTTTCCAACTTGCTATAAACATACACAGGCAGTAGATTATTTATTAGACGTTTTATACTTTGTCAAAACTAATTAACATCTAAAAATGTTAGTTACATATACTTAAAAGTAAAGGATTTAAGGATTTAGGAAAGCTAATTAGAGTGGAAGAAATCCCTTTGCACATGAAGTCAAAATGTTAGTAAGCTGTTAATATTTTCCTGGTTCTTCATGGAACACATGACTGTAGTGGTTGTGCTAGTCAGTCAGGGTGCTATTACAGAGGAAGCTTCCTATCTTAATATAAATTACATAATATATAAGAAATAATTTGTTTTAATCTTGTGCCAGAGATTATTTTGGAAAAAGAACTTTTCTGAAAAAAAAAAAACACTGCTTTCATTTTGATTATTTGCATTGAACTCATCTTTTCGAAGGAAAACAAAAAGGCTTAGCATTTGTTTTTCACAAAGACAACAGAGAGAATTCTGGGTGGTGGAGTGTGAAATAGCAAAAACCTACCTCTTACAGCAAATCTTTTCCCAATGTGCCAAAGCTTCGGGGCATTTAATTAACCACAAGAATTGAACTGACAAATTGGGGCCACAGTTCAACCTACACAAAATTGTCTCTACAGAAGCTTCTGGAGAGTCATAGTTCATTTTGACTCCAATGAATTATGTTTAAGGAATGACATGTTTATTACAAAGAATGAACAAAAATAGTGATGAGATGTAACAACGCTATGGCCTTTTCTGATGCAGTTTCTGTCTCATAGCCTTGCAGCCATGTTACAGTTCAGGACCTGGCACTTACAAACTGTATCGTCTTTGAAAGCCTCACAGTAGTTGTAACCCGTATTGTTACAGGGCTACCTGCGCCAGTGCAGGAAGCGCGTGGACATGTTCAATGACGACCAGCTGAAGGTCATTTTTGGGAACATCGAGGACATCTACCGCTTCCAGATGGGCTTTGTTAGAGACCTGGAGAAACAGTACAACACAGAGGAACCACACCTCTCTGAAATTGGACCATGCTTTTTAGAACATGTGAGTTCAAATAGTGTTTTTGCTATTTTTTAACACACAAAAAATGAGTGTGAAAAAAACAACCTCAAACATGCTGTCCAGCAAAGAGCAGCCATAATTGCTAATAATTTTGTTAGGCCTGTTATCTCACGATCAGAACTTAATTATCTCGTTATCTTGAGATAACAGTTAAGTTGTGGAGATAATTAAGTCACCAGCAAACAGTTTATCTTAAGATAACGAGATAATTAAGTCATGATCTTGAGAAAACAGCTCTAATAAAAATTTTAGCAACCGTCGCTGCTCTTCTGTACACATTGGCACTCCTCTTCCCAGCATGTTTTATTAAAAAGAGGATTCATTACATATTTTCCTCTCTCAACATGTGTCTTTCTGCTTATCTACTCTTTATTCTACAGCAAGATGGCTTTTGGATCTATTCAGAATACTGTAACAACCACTTGGATGCCTGTATGGAACTGAGCAAACTGATGAGGGATGGCAGGTACCAGCACTTCTTTGAGGCCTGTCGCCTCCTCCAGCAAATGATTGACATTGCCATAGACGGCTTCTTGCTCACCCCTGTCCAGAAAATCTGCAAATATCCGCTCCAGTTGGCTGAGCTTCTCAAATACACTGCACAGGAGCACAGGTACTGTACGCTTAGGCCAAGGTCACATTTAATCTGCTGATTGTGTAGCTTTCTGATGGTAGTTCATTTGTTTCTAAAAAGAAGACATTACTGAGCCATCATTGTGTTCCAGATGCATTGTGTTGCAGTGCAGTCGTTGCAGGTGTTGTGTTTATTGGACTGTAGCAGTGATTATCCATGCATGAACTGAAACAAATGTAGTTTGGCACTGTTTTACCAGCTTTCTGAGAAGGTTTTAGAGGAAAACATTTCATCAAGGAACATCAATTGTATTGAAAATGTATGCTACAGTGCTGCAATTCATAACCATGTCAAATCATTTTCATTTCAGTACGCAGCCATAGGATGATTGCATAGAACTCTGGCTATAAATAGATTTGCAGATTAAATATGAATTTGGGCTTGTGCTGGCAGAAGCATCAACATTCTCCACACACTGCGCACCCAGCACAGAAGCACAGTACACAATATAAACATTTACAGATGATCTCTCATGCACAGGCACAAATGCGAGCATCCAGATGTGCAAACTCATGCGTGCAAACCCACAGAAACATGGTGTAAGTGATTCAGCGTGTCTCAGCCAGCTCCAGGTCATTCACAAACCATGCGTTCTCAGCCAGAGAGGGACAGGTGCCAGCTCTGCCAGCTCTGCCTGCCAGATCACAGTGTTTGACTGTTAGGAGCTGTGGAGAATCTGCCAGATATAGGCCTGCTCTCTGTCACACACACACACTCATAGCACTGTCACACACACACGCATTATCTTCCAAAGTGAGGATTGGATCCGTAGCACATCTAAGCCAGAGGGATAAATCCAGCTCAGTTAGCATAGACACAGTCAGAGTTAACTGTGGATAGAGAAAGTGGCTGATTAGAATTAAATAGCACTGTGTTATTTTGACTGTGTTCCAGCAGACTTACTGCTGTTACTTGAGTTTATAACCCCAGTCCTTTAATAGGCTACTCTTTATCATTCACTACTGCAACATTACATGTCTTTTTTAAAGAGGGGCCAACCTCCAAGAGCTGTAACTTTTCCCTTTAACACCCCAGGACTAATTATGTATACACTGTGTCCGTAGTGACTATCGATACGTGGCAGCAGCACTGGCAGTAATGCGGAACGTCACTCAGCAGATTAACGAGAGGAAGAGGAGGCTGGAGAACATCGACAAGATCGCCCAGTGGCAAGCTTCTGTTCTGGACTGGGAGGTATGTGTAGATCGTGGAGTAATTACCAAGCATCTGATGTCCACTGATGTTGTTTTTCTGGTAAAATCTGTCTTGTCCATCTGTTTAGTCATATATTTTTTCTCGGGATGGAATAACTTAAAATTTACCCTATATATCTATCACTAAATGTAGACAGTTTTACACAACCTCAAGTTGTGGACTTTGGGAAAACATTACATCGTGTCTGTGTGTTTAAAATTCTTAAAGTAACTATTTCAATTCCTTGAATGTTTCTCTTTTAAACTAATATTGCCTTTTACTGGACTTTCCGGCTTTCAGACTTTTACACAACCTAGCCTTTAAAAACATCTAATTTAGTGTTTGTATATGCTTTTGAAATTCCCTCCTTTAATTTCTTAAATGTTGCATCAATTTAGTATTACAGTTTCACAATGTTTCTATGCAAGTAAGAGGCCCATAAAAAAAATAATGACCCAAACTGATGCAACTGGGTAGGATTTTTTTGTCACATTACCCCTGGCTGGTAAGCAGCCATATCTTATAAACTCAATGTTCCAGTTTGTAAAGCAAGCTTTGTAAAAGAAAAAAATAATAATTTCAAGCTGAGATACACCTGATGACATCTCAATGACATTTACTTGTTCTTCGACTTGACAAAACTCCTTCAGAGCCACAGAAGATGTTATACAACCGCTTTCACAGGCTGAAAACTACTAATCATGATATGTAAACCGATCTTTAGTGTGAGTGAGTTAGGCTTTTTAGTTTTTGGAAGTTGCATCAATTACATAGTTCTGTCTGAGTATCTTCTTCATTTAGAAATTGCATATCTGTGTGTGTGTGTGTGTGTGTGTGTGTGTGTAGGGGGATGATATCTTGGACAGGAGCTCGGAGCTCATCTACACTGGGGAGTTGTCATGGATCTATCAGCCGTATGGACGTAGCCAGCAGCGAGTCTTCTTCCTCTTTGATCACCAGCTGGTCCTCTGTAAGAAGGTAGGCTCTCTCTCTCTCTCTCTCTCTCTCTCTCTCTTTGTTAACTTTCTTCCTTTTTTTTTGGAGACTGTTGCTGAAAACAAGCTGATTAGCTAAAACACACCCTCAGTCTGTGTTCTTGAAAGTTGTGTATCACATGGCTGGGGATGCTGGAGATGCTTGAAGACAATGTGACTTCTTCTTCAACCTTACTCGAGAGCTGCAAACAGATTACATAATACTGTAAGAAACGCACCAGCCCCCCAGTGAAGATGTGTTCAAATCCTCAGCACCTTTCACAAAATGGAGCTGTGGTAGTTTGGGCTCTAATGCACCGAGGCTGTGCTCTCCTGTCAGACGGATGTTCACGCTCGGCTAAACTCTACAATACATGCACACAGAGACACAGACACAAATGCAGGCAGACACTTACACACAAACACACACAGGGGCTGAATAACTGCGTCATCACCCACACGTGTACAACACAATAATTTCACCATTACACACACAAACGCACACGTAACAAACTAACAAAGACATATATATATATACTGTCTTTCTGTTTATCACTCTGTCGTCATCCCCCCTCCCCTTCTATCACTTTTGAACATCTCTAACACCAGAAATGAACTCCAGTGTTTCCTGCAGATCACCACATGTGCTGTTCTAGTCCACTAAATAAATTCTGCTCCAAGACACCACTAAATAATATATTCTAGTCTTTGTTCTAAACATCCTTCTCCAGCATCGTCAGCACAACATGTGTAATGGCAGCCCTCAGGGTGTGTTAGTAACACGTTGCATGTAGCCTTCCATCTTTTCCTCTCATCTCGTCCTTATCAGCGTGCGGATGCAGATATGTCTCTGCACGCTTATTAAAAGATGCCTGTTCTTTATTTTGTTTTTTTTTTCTTCCTTGACCTCATAGTGTGACTGGATATTTGGTCCTAAGGCAATGGTAGCAAAGAGGATGTTTTCGATGTAGCCATCTTCTTCCTGCAAATTAAGGATAGTTGTGGTTGATGAACGGCTGTAGGAACAATTAGTCGATTAGCAGAAAATGAATCTGTTCAATCAATTAAAGTAATTTTTCAAGCAAAATGCCAAACATTCTCTGATTGCAGCCTCTCCAAAGTGAGGATTTGCATCTTTTCTTCGTCTTACGTCGATAGTAAACTGAATATCTTTGTATTTTGAACTGTTGTGTTGGACAACACAATCAGTCAGAAGATGTCAGCTTGGGCTTTAGGAAATTGTGATGTGCATTTTTCACTATTTTCTGACATTTTATAGACCAAAACTTTATTGGGAAATTAATCAGTGACAAAAATGATTGTTAGCTTCTTCCCTGTAGTCTTGTAGTTGAAAACTAAAATGAAATATTCATAGTTTTTTGTATATTTTATGGGGCTATGGCAGTTGTAAAATTAAAAATGGTATTTGAATTAAAGTCATATTGAAAGGAAATTGTCGACTCAAGTCACGTATTAACCAGCGTACCAATTTTACCTCGTTTGCTCCACCCTTATTCATTCGGGGGTTGAAAAATATAAAAACAGCCTAGAAGAAGAAGCACACAATCTGAGCATGACATTTTATTTAAATGTTTTTATCCATCCAAGAGATCAATTAACTAACTCTGCAGATAGGCCGAGAGAGAGATTAACTGCACGATCCTCACCTGCTGTGAAAAAAATCCAAAATGCAAGTTGTGTTTTTCGGGTGACTTTATAGAACATACTGTTGACAAAGAAAGTCAAGGGGCGGACAGATACTCCTGTATGTGTCTGTCGCTGCTGTGATACAGGGAGAAAAAGCAGAAAAAGAAGGCATGCCGCATGCCTGTGTGTGCAGCGGTGTGTAGTAAGAGACAGAAGTGTAGGTGTGTGTGTAAATATCCAAATCCCAACTATAGTCTACCCAACTAACAAATATAGTTGAATATACAGGTCCAGCTCTATAGGGAGTAGTGAATGCATGAACAAGGAGTGATTTCAGACACAGGCGTTTGTCTGGAGCGTGTTTGAACACAGAAATCACACTCAGATGCGGGGCCGAGATCGCATTTTGGGTGGTCTCGGCTTCCCTCCACTTGAACTCTGGAGTCAGAGCTCAATTGAACCTACCATTAGAAACAATGCTGGCTTGTACAGTGGCATCAGATCCCTTCTCTGATGGCGAACTCTTGAGACAAGATGCGTAAGGACATTGGTTTCTAGTCGCAGTCTAGATGCTCGCCCAAACTGGATTTGTTGTTAATTTAATTTAGTTAATTTAATGAACACTGGTACATTAACCACAAAAACACCATGAGGCAAATCTTCCCAGTAATATTTCTGACCAATGAGAGAACAGCTTGCTCCCTCATGGCATTCGTTTACAGCTTTTGGACCTGTTTCAAATGTTGCCATGTGAACACAAACGAACCAAGGGGCTAATGTAACAATTATATTAAATTAGTCCCTGAATCAGAACAAAACAAACGAACTGCAGGTCTGAAAAAGCCTCTAGACACTGTAGTTACTGTTGGTGTTAGACTGGATGAAGTGGGCACAATATAAGAAACACCTCATGATACAATGCCGCCCCATAGAGCTGTAATGATTGATGTATTCATTGAGAAAAACAATCTTAACAATTGTTTAATCATTTTGAGGCATTTTTAAGGACAAAGTATAAAAACGCTTCTCAAATGTGAACATCTGCAGGCTTTTTCTAGTGACATCTTTGGGTTTTGGATTTAATTTGAATAAGATTTTTAAAGGCATCATCTTTTGTTCTGGGAAACATGGATG